>NC_133325.1:360237561-360500061 GCF_042186555.1 Aquarana catesbeiana | reverse complement strand
GAGAAAGTTGTAGAAAGTCAACCATCGCTGCAGCACTCCTCCAGTCGGGGCATTATGGCAGAGTGGCCCGACGGAAGCCTCTCCTCAGTGCAAGACACATGAAAGCCCGCATGGAGTTCGCTAAAGAACACCTGAAGGACTCCAAAATGGTGAGAAATAAGATTCTCTGGTCTGATGAGACCAAGAAAGAACTTTTTGGCCTTAATTCTAAGCGGTATGTGTAGAGAAAACCAGGCACTGCTCAACGCCTGTCCAATACAGTCCCAACAGTGAAGCATGGTGGTGGCAGCATCATGCTGTGGGGGTGTTTTTTTAGCTGCAGGGACAGGACGACTGGTTGCAATCGAGGGAAAGATGAATGCGGCCAAGTACAGGGATATCCTGGACGAAAACCTTCTCCAGAGTGCTCAGGACCTCAGACTGGGCCGAAGGTTTACCTTCCAACAAGACAATGACCCTAAGCACACAGCTAAAATAACGAAGGAGTGGCTTCACAACAACTCCGTGACTGTTCTTGAATGGCCCAGCCAGAGCCCTGACAAACCCAATTGAGCATCTCTGGAGAGACCTAAAAATGGCTGTCCACCAACATTTACCATCCAACCTGACAGAACTGGAGAGGATCTGCAAGGAGGAATGGCAGAGGATCCCCAAATCCAGGTGTGAAAAACTTGTTGCATCTTTCCCAAAAAGACTCATGGCTGTATTAGATCAAAAGGGTGCTTCTACTAAATACTGAGCAAAGGGTCTGAATACTTAGGACCATGTGATATTTCACTTTTTTTTTTATAAATCTGCAAAAATGTCAACAATTCTGTGTTTTTCTGTCAATATGGGGTGCTGTGTGTACATTAATGAGGAAAAAAATTAACTTAAATGATTTTAGCAAATGGCTGCAATATAACAGAGTGGAAAATTTAAAATTTAAGGGGGTCTGAATACTTTCCGTCCCGTGTGTGTGTGTGTGTGTGTGTGTGTGTGTGTGTGTGTGTGTGTGTGTGTGTGTGTATATATATATATTATATATATATATATATATATATATATATATATATATATATATATATATTTTATTCAAAACCCATCTTGGGTAGCCTCTTTCCAGGAAGCACTGATAAAGCGAGGAAGCCTCCTGTTCAAAATCTTTTATCATACTACAAATCCGACACAGATGTAAGCAAGACCCTACAGGAATTTCTTTTAGAGCCCTTTTACATTACTAGCGCGGCTGCGTAAGCGGTAAAGCGCCACTAGTTTTTGCGGCCCTTTTCAGCTGCTAGCAGAACTCTTTTAGCCCCTGATAGCGGCCAAAGGGTTAATAGCGCACATGTAGCGCCGCTGCCGAATCGTTTTGCAATAGTGCCCATTGATTTCAATGGGCAGGGGCGGTGGAGGAGTGGTGTATACACCGCTCCTCCACCACCCAAAGATGCTGCTTGTAGGACTTTTTTTTAACGTCCTGCCAGCACACAGCCCCAGTCTGAAAGCACTTGGGCTTTCACGTTGGGGGGTTAGGGTAGGCGTTTTTCAGGCGCTTTACAGACACTATTTTTAGCCCTTTAGCGCCTGAAAAACACCTCAGTGTGAAAGGGGTCTTATGGTATGCCAAGAATGACTAGCTTCGGCTTGCAAAAGGCTCCTGCCCGCCAATGGCTTCCTATACAAACAAGTAACTGCCCGATCTAGTTCACCAATCCATTGAACATCAAAAAAGGAAACTTCTTTACGATGCATCACCACCATCATTGTTCCGTTTTTTTCTGGTGGTGAACGCACAAAGACTGCAATTAGATAAAGTAAGAGATGCCCTTTAGTTCCCTAGATGGTAACATGGGATTCTTAGAGAAATCCTGGAGTCAAATCAGGCTCTTATCTTCCCCTTCAAATAACTTGGGAATCCTAGACGTTCACAAACTTTTGGAACACACAAATATGCAACTTTGGAAATGTTTCTTTGAATGAACGAACAAGTATAATACTAACACCTTTATTTAATTGGGTTCTCATCATATAGTTTTAGGATTAGCATGAACATACATTGGTGTGATGCCGTGCCATTCTGATGGGTGTGCATTGCTAAGGTGTGTTGTACTACGCTGCATTACAAAAAATAGCACACGCACGGTTTTGGTTCATTAAGCAGCCCATTCAATTTAATGGGATGCCCTTATGAAACATGAGTTGACCAACAGAATGCCACAGGACTGGCAAAGCCAAGAATTAATTCTACAAGAAAAGTTAAGAATTGGAAATAAATTCAGTTGTCTATATCTCTAGATATACTGATCGTGACATGCAGCTTTCGCAAACACAGACCTTGCGTCGGTGTACACTTTAGTACGTCTGTATAAACAAGGCCTGAGTACAGGAATACTTCAGGAAAAAAAGGGTTTCACAATTAATTTTAGTAAATTATGATGAATTGCATTACCTCAAAGATTGTGTTGTTGTTGTAAGGATGTTTAGATTCCCGCACTTGTACTGCTGTTCCTGGTTCCTCCATAAACTGACAGGCAGTAACTGCTACTGTTCCAAGCATAACTCCACTACAGCCTCCCAACACCTTCTGTAAAATCTACAAAACAACCATAACTTGTGTTAGTAAAGTCTCTTCTAGAAATAATACACAACCTTTAATTCACCTACTGGATCCAGACACAAACAATTCAGTTTTGTAAAGTCTATGCATAAAGACTACACATTGTATAATACATTGTATAATACAAGAAACAATCCTCTGTGAACTGTAGAGCTACACTGTCTAAAAAAATTTCTAACCCCAAGAACAAAAGTGTAATATATTACCATTCCTTATATGTTGTAGATGCAATATAATAATAGTATTCAAACTTTTTTCCTTATTTTCATCCGATAATCCTGCCAATAACACACTGCCTGTCTCAGGGTGACAAAATGTTCTTACTCTAACTATGAAGTGTAGGACAGGACTAAAACACCCCCCCCCCCCCGAAGGGGTTCTGTAGATCATAGAGATATCAAAGTAACAGCTATAAAAGCACACAGAGCACATGTTAAATTATCAGATGACAATATTTCTGGCAAGAGTAACAGGTATTTTTTTCACTTATCAAACCCATATAACAAAACTATTCCAATGGTTTATTTAACAAATCAAAATATGACAAAATAAGAAAAGTTCATTGTTGGGGATTACATACCCTTTAAAGTCAGGGGTAGGCAACCTCAGCACTCCAGCTGTGGTGAAACTACAAATCCCATCATGCCTCTGCGAGTCATGCCTGTGATTGTCAGGGTCATGCAATGTCTCATGGGACTTTTGAAGTTTTACCACAGCTGGAGGGTCGAGGTTGCCTACCCCTGCTTTCACCAGCCAGACTTTTGGAGGGTGTGACAAGCGCATCTTTACTTCCTATAGGTGAGTTGTTAGTGTGTCATGCTGCACACAGAGTGGTGTTCTCGGTTTGTTTTGATTGTTGAAGAGATCCCTTCACATTTCCTAGGAGCTGCCTTCCGAGTGCTGCTTATGCCCCGATGATTATTGTTGCTGAGATAAACTTGCTTTGCCTTATGGATTCAGTGATTACCCATCTATTGCACTATCTATAACTATGAAGTGCTATGACAATCATCAGCTGTGTTAGATAATATGAGGAGCTCCTGACGCTGGCGACTCTGTGGCTATTATTAAACTCTGCAAAGTGCCAATCACTTCGCAATTGAGCTACAGATCGCTTCTACAAAACTGCTTGTGTGACATGGGCCAAAGGTTTACGAAAAAGTCACAATTTTCTGTGGAAAAATACAGATAAATGTATAATATAAGAAAATATAATAAAGGAACATTTATAAACCACCTTACCTTTTCCCACAACTGTTTTTCTTCCAGATGCATTAGCATATTTAAAATATATGTGATATGCGCAGGTCCACTTAATTCCAGGATGTCTTCTTTCAGTGGAACACCATCAGGCCATTCAGCCAACAAGGAAGCAAGTACATGGCGGGCATACACAACAGCTGTGGCCTCATTCACATGGTACAGGTAATCTCGTGCCGCTATCTTGCCACGAGAATCAAGCTCTTTACGGAGAAGTATCGAGCTTTTTGTTCGTTTTTGTTTAGCATAGGCAACTTGAAGGTCACTCTCATTTGTTACAATAAGTTTTTGATTGACAGGATTGGACTCCTCTGTAGCTTTATCACACGGAACAGGTTTCATCTGCAAGAAAAATAGTTTCAGGCATCACAAGAATCTTTCCCATTTTAGAAATGTGTAGGTGCTTTAAATTGTAGGTGTGGGAAGCAATGCTTTTTACACATTGTTCCACTGTAAAATAACTTCTTTAATCCTAGATAAAGCTTTATATTCTTCATGCATACAAATATTAAAATACCTATACAATTATCTATTTAAATATTTAATTGGTTGAGACAGGCAGTGTGCAGTCTTTCAGTTACACTGGATACATCTACATCTGTACATCGCTTAAAGTGGTTGTAAATTTCTGATATGAAAAAGAATTAGAGCATATCACTCTATAGTATGTACTTGCCTCAATCCAAAGCACCAAGTATAATTTCTGTCGCCTCTGCCTTCCCTCTGCTATCTGTATTAGTCATGTCTGACAGGTTTTCCCAACACCACATAATCCTGGGAGGCACTCCTTCTCTAACACACAGGTGGAGATTGATGGCCTCAACTGTGCATATTTCCCTAGGAGACTGTAGAGGAGGGTGTGCCATTTTCCCCCACTCAGGTCTCACCTTACACCCAGCACTCTCCTCTCACTCTCTCAAACAGATTCTCTCCTCTGTCTGCTGGAGTGGAGAAAAAGCTCTCTAAAGAGGGAAGCGTTTACAGGCAAAACCTCGTTTCTTCGGACACGAGGCCCGGGTACCATTCAATTCGGCCTAAATGACACTTTGAATGGATCCGGCTGCATAGCTAGCCCCAGCAAGGATTGCTCCAGTGGAGCTCAGCACAGCACATCTTCATTCATGACCAACACCTAAGGCCCCTTTCACACTGGGGCGGTTTGCAGGCGTTATTGCGCTAAAAATACCGCCTGCAAACCGCCCCTAAACAGCCCCCGCTGTTTGTTCAGTGTGAAAGCGGTGCGCTGGCAGGACGGTAAAAAAAGTTCTGCGAGCCGCATCTTTGGAGCGGTGAAGGAGCGGTGTGTTCACCGCTCCTAAACCGCTCCTTCCCATTGAAATCAATGGGACAGCGTGGCTATACCGCGGTAATACCGCGGCTATAGCCGCGCTGTACGAGTGGGTTTAACCCTTTTTCGGCCGCCAGCGGAGGTTAAAACCGCACCGCTATCGGCCGAATACAGCCGCAAAAACGACAGTAAAACAGCGCTAAAAATAGCGCTGTTTTACCGCCGACGCCCCCACCGCCCCAGTGTGAAAGGGGATTTAGACACTGGCGAAAAAACAGAAACTCTCGGTATGGGAGGGGTTATATAGGGAAGCAACTTGCTTTTTTAGGGTGTGCCAGTGTCCAGCACCTGAAGGTGGACTATAACCCACAAAGTAATTACTATGGCTCTGTGTCCTGTGATGTACGATTAAAGAAAAGCTTCTGATCTATGTGTTTTCAAAGACTGAGGGCTGAAGATAAACAGGTACATTTTATGTATGAGGATTTGTTTCATCCCTATGTATCACCTGAAGCTAGTCAATTCAGTGGGTGTATACATAAAGGGAAACTAATGGTGTTCAGCCAATTATATCTTATTAGTTTTAAAAAAAAGTTTTTTTAACTTGCTTTTATACTATTGTTATGCAATGTTTGTTTTACCAATTAAGACAAAAAAATTCCCATGAGCACTGTGGGTTAGCTGCATGCCTTTTGCATTATTTAATGGGTCTTAAAGTTCGCACTGGGGTTTCTGTGCTTGGATCACTGCTGGGTCATCAATTCCTGTTCCTGAAACTTAAACGGTACTTAAAGCTCCAACTAAAGAAAAAAAATGCAAAAATCTAAATATGCCATTTACCAGACCAAAAAAAAAAAAATAAAAAAAAAGCCTTTTTAGTTCAAACCCTAAATTACCTCTCTGCAATATATGCACATTTCTGCATATTTTAGGATTTTCATTACTCTGCAATATAGAAAAGAGTTGATTTGCCCAAAATATAGCGTGCTCCTAGCTTTCTATTTGACCCAAGAACTGATGACACTAGAGCAGACAGAATCTGGAGCAGCTGGGCATGGCATCCAATCAGCTTCTATCTTCAGCTTGCTCAATTAGGCTTTGAAAATGAAAGATAGAAGCTCGTTTGTTGCCATGCGCAACTGGTCCAGACTCTGGCTGATCCAATTTTGATAAATTCACCTCACTGTATTTTTAAAGTACTGTAGAACTAAAGGCAAAACTTTTTCTTTAGTTTTGGCTAGAGTGGAAATGGATTAGAACAACTGTCAGTTTAAACTGCTGTCTGTGCCCCCATTAGGGAGATTAATCCTCTCCATTTGTCATGTTTATCATTATCATTGAAAGTAAATGTAAATCCCAAATCTTCCAATGGGAACACTAGTTCTGATGGCCTGGGGGTCCCCATGGAACTCTCTTAATGTGCAGGGATTTCCTCTCACTTCCCGTTTTGGCTTTGGCATAGGAAGTGAAGGTAAATCTATCCCTCCCCTCTCCATATGGAAAAATCACCCTCCTTTACTCTATCCAAAATGAAAAAAAAAGTTTTGCCTAAAGTTCTACTTTAAGCTCTCAAATCCTAAGCACGTGGTGTCAGTCCTGTCTACTTAATTTCTGGTGGATTACAAAGAACACAGACCTCACCTTTTCTCCATAACCCCTGCTCGTTCACAGGCAGAGAGCACAGGACAATATCTGCTCTGCTCACAAGATTTTTGGCAAAAGGTATTTTTTTTTACACATTTCAAACAGATAAAAAAAATTCTTTAAAAAAAAACAAAAAACTTTAAAGTTGTAGTAAACTCTGTTTTATCACTACAGGTAAGCCTATAATAAGGCTTACCTGTAGGTACTGGGAATATCTCCTAAACTTGCACTGTTTAGGAGATATCTGTGTATACAGCTGGTGACGTCACCGACGCATGCGATCTGAAGGTCCGCCACACCATGCCAAACCGTGCTGTAAATGGCGGCTCCTGAGCCCCCGGCCACTCATGCAGCTGGAGGCCGTATACCCAGAAGGAAGACTGGGTGAAGATGGAAGACCGGGTGAAGATGGAAGCCCTCTCAGAGGTGACAGCCCACCGCTGGAGGGCTTTGTTTAAAAGCAAGTCACTCATTATGTGCTAATATGTGATGCATACTAGCACATTATGACATTGCCTTGCAGGTGAATTTTTTTTGCGGTTTACTACTGCTTTTACAGACCTATAGGAGCCAAATAAGAAAAAGTCACTTTTAGGGTTTACAGGCTTTGAATAAATTACACATAAAAACACTATATATTATCTTTAGAGAGAAAAACCTCTATATCTATTGATTCATTATATGGGTATTTATACTCGCTGTTGCAAAAAGTATTCCCAACTTAACATCATCACTGCCTCCTAAATTTAGTCAAAAATGTTACTCTCGACTCTCTATTAAAGTTACGCCGCTTGTCAAAGCACCTCTTCGCTTTCCCTAACCAACATGCATAACAGTATCAATTTCCCAAGGCACTTTACAGACAAAATAAAAGTAAAGAAAAGTTGGTCGCTGCCAGTCAATATCCTTACCCTCCAGCCATATCTCCAATTCTATAACTATTAGCTCTCCAGCTTGTGTGTAAAAAAGCAATAACAAACTAGGAAGCCAAGAAAAACAATGCTCTATGTAAAGAGTCTGTGCCAAACGGTGAGCAAAGCTGTGTATGGCAACTACCTGGCAAAAAAAAAAACTGCATGGCCTGCAACCTCCCTCGGTCATTCTTTGCATTTTCTGGCTCACCTTGCTCCTCTGTGAGCTCAGGACCAGTGCAGAGGCATTCAGAATGGAGAGTAGAAAGAGATCTTCTCTGAACCGAAAAACTTTGAAGCACTTGATTTCAGAGCTATGAAACCCCAGCGGCCATACCTGGAAAAGCAGAACAGGGACTGTCTGACAGACCCCTGATGAAATCCCCTCTCAAGAGTACCTGTCACACTCTATAGACTATCAAATAGTGAACGTTCCATTCTCCCTGTGATAGTAATACAATCAGCCTATAAAATCTATTAAAAATATTTGTGCCCTAAAACTATCATATTTTTACTGAAAATATAGAGTTGATCAACGTCTGCACAAAGTTTCCCCTTGATGCCTTGTTTACTACTGTGAAGATCTCTGATTGATCACATGGTACCAGGGTAAATATTTGAACAGTGTAAGAGATTGCTTAGCAATCAGAAAAAAAAGGATAATCCCCGATTCCCACCCGCCAAATAGTAGTGTCACTATGGCACCACTGCACTGCTCTGGTGACAGTATGCTATATATATTTATTTTTAATATACCGTCACCAGAGCAAATGAAGTGTCACTATGGTGGACATCGCACTTCTGTAGTGGTGATCATGCTGGCTGCTCTATCACTGTATGTATGTGCAGCCAGCTATTATCTCTAATCATCACCACAGCAGTACAATGTTGCCAAACCACTTCTGTTAGTCAGTGTCCCTTATCACCCACTCACTCAGCATCTCCGATGACCGCCACACCAGTTACAGCGTCCCCAATGACCGCCACACCAGTTACAGCGTCCCCAATGACCGCCACACCAGTTACAGCGTCCCCAATGACCGCCACACCAGTTACAGCGTCCCCAATGACCGCCACACCAGTTACAGCGTCCCCAATGACCGCCACACCAGTTACAGCGTCCCCAATGACCGCCACACCAGTTACAGCGTCCCCAATGACCGCCACACCAGTTACAGCGTCCCCAATGACCGCCACACCAGTTACAGCGTCCCCAATGACCGCCACACCAGTTACAGCGTCCCCAATGACCGCCACACCAGTTACAGCGTCCCCAATGACCGCCACACCAGTTACAGCGTCCCCAATGACCGCCACACCAGTTACAGCGTCCCCAATGACCGCCACATCAGTTACAGCGTCCCCAATGACCGCCACACCAGTTACAGCGTCCCCAATGACCGCCACACCAGTTACAGCGTCCCCAATGACCGCCACACCAGTTACAGCGTCCCCAATGACCGCCACACCAGTTACAGCGTCCCCAATGACCGCCACACCAGTTACAGCGTCCCCAATGACCGCCACACCAGTTACAGCGTCCCCAATGACCGCCACACCCGTTACAGCGTCCCCAATGACCGCCACACCCGTTACAGCGTCCCCAATGACCGCCACACCCGTTACAGCGTCCCCAATGACCGCCACACCAGTTACAGCGTCCCCAAGGAATATATATACACACACACACATTTTCATATACTTTCCTGAATAATGCAAAAACTTCCAGAAAAAACCTTGGGAGTGTTTGCTTTCCAAAATGGGGTCGTTTTGTATGTTTCCACTGTCTTGGTGCTCATGCACTGAATTTTTTTTTTTTTTTTTTAGGTGGACACACTTCAAATAAGGCTGAATTCAATACTATTCTTATGTAAAGAAAAACGCAGTCATAACTAACCAGGCAAGGTGGAACAATCATGTCGGTGTCTGTCACATTTAAGAGCCGTTCCTCTGATTTTGGAGACTTCAGTGGCTGCCATTTCTGTGCCATCTTCTTAACTTTTTCATCAATCATAGCAGTGTTCCCATCAAATCTTAAGGAAAAGAAATGAAAACAAGCCTTAAAATTCTTCAGTTCATAGATAAAAAAATAAATAAATAAAAAATGATGCTGATAATATGGAAATTAACAAACAAGACAAATTTTGGTCCTCACCGAGCAGCCACATGTTGGATTTCATAGACCGTGCTGAAAATCTATTTTTTTTTAGTCAAATACATTTTTAATAGTATTTTGAAAATTTTTAAAAACAAGAAAAAAAAAAAAAAAACACAAAACTGGCAGCAACCATCAGACATCCTCAGTTGCAACGTATACATACACAAAGACATATAATAACTCCAGAGAGGTATGTAAAACACATAGTAAGCTAGTTGTCATATATGAAATAAATATATAATGAAATATTATATATATATATATATATATATATATATATATATATATATATATATATATATATATATATATATATATATATATATATAAAATATGTAATGCTACTCTCTACACCCCCCCCCCCCCCCCCAGATGAAAGAAGAGGTGAGCAAAGGGATCTCTATGTGAAACACCACAAAAGTATTCAAAGAGATGATACCAGTGTCTAAGCTGAGTAAAATTGACAGTGCAACACGAGAGCATACCCTTTTACAGTGCACAGCAACAAAATAAACTGGAACTACGATATGCGGTTAGTTTAAAAAGTATACACCGAAAAAATAGTGATGCGACTTAGCTAGGCCATACACATTGTACGTTTCGCACAATTCCCCTATCAACACAGACAGTGCTGACAGGGTAGTTTCCTCTCGCCGAGACATTGTGTTTTCCCGGTGGTCGGGAGAAGACAGTGATTATTGCTAGCGGCTATAGCAGCTGTGCGTGGTAATCACAAATAAATCTGGCAGGTAGGTTGTACTCAGGTTGATTGATCGATCAACTTGGTACATTCAGCGTGCACCATATACGGTTTGAACCATGGACCACGGTTCAGCAGGAACCTGGTTGAGATTCGAACAGCCTATGTCAGGCCTTATTGTTAGTATCAACAATGAAGTATCAGCAGTGACATTAAAGCTAGGGGAGCCAGGGACTAGCAGCCATAGGTCCCAAAGCTTAATGGAACTGTGTGGGGTACCCCGCTGTTAAAAGATACACTGTTAAAAGATTTGTTGCTCTTTTATGGTTAAGTTAACTTATGTATACCAATCCTCAAACAAATGGGAAGGGGAGTAATGGATATTCTAACTTCCAGTGACATGGTTCTCCTCATCTAGATATCCTAGTACATGTGTCAGGGGATCATTAGACTTGGAAAGCCCTAATAATGGTGTCTATTACCAGATGCCAATAGCAGACAAATTTAGGGCATTTCCAGAACATAATTAGAAGATCTGCAGGGGATGAAAATATTTTAGACCAGCAGTACTGTGCAATGTAACCATGTAACTGGCCTACAGTGCAGTATAATGAAACATTTCATGTGGTTATACCATCAGTCTTTTGATCTAAATTTCTTAAAAACGGGACCAAAGGGTGTTTTTATATTTGCCCGCAGCGCAGTTTCATACTTTACCTTTTCTGGATGTCTTCAAGGAATGATTCTGTACTCTTCTTTTCCATCTCATATATTGCTCGAAGGATGTGTAAAGGTACATTATGGGCTTCATGAATAACCTATGTAACATGAACAATTATTTACATAAGCCACAGCATGTAAAGATATAATATATATATATATATATATATATATATATATATATATATATATATATATATATATATATATATATATATATATATATATATATATACAAAGATAAATTATATGGAGTCACAGTATGAAAACACAGTAGACATTTTTCCAGTACTCCCTAGAAAATTCCGATGTTCTCCCATAGATAGCTGCTCCTGTACATACACAAGACCTAATTCTATAAGAATGGTAAGCATTAGCAGGGGGGACTCAACAACAACAGATCCCAGGGACGCTTGAATTTTTAGTCTGATGCACAATCACCACACCTGTGTCATGAATGTCATGAGCATTCTTTACTCTAGCATTTCCATTGACAAGAACAACTCTACTCAATGAATGAAGTTATTTTAAATAGTAAAGACTGCAACAAGTGTATGGGAAGGCATTTTATTTTAATGCAAAGAATGCATTAAAAGGATAGGTTCACCTTTTGTAATATGTTACACCTGTATATAGGGTTAACATGTTAATGTGCTCCAGTCCCCCGATTCCCCACTGTGATAATGGGTGGGGGATCCTCTCCCTGCATCCGCTGTCACAATTTGAAAACAGCTTGGCTGTGCAGGACTTCGTCAACACATTTGCATCATTCATTCACAGTTTTCTGTGAAAAAAACCTCCATTGCAGCTGACGGTTTGTAGTTGTGAATGAACTGTGACGGCACTGGCGAGCGTCCTCGTAGTTCATTGAATTTCCTGGCTCTCAGGTAACTGCCTGCCTGTATCAGAGGTACGGGTAGACAACTATCCTGAGAGTCTGCAGGAGCCGGACATTGCATTCGCAATCTGCTGATTGGAGGTATAAAAAATAAAATCAGTTTAAAACCATTTTAAGTGGTACAGCCATGGGAACCCGCAGTGGATTTACAGTGTTCTCGCATCGCACCAGTTTATCAATTTTTATGTTTATCAATTATGAAATATATTTTATTTTAATTTAATATTTATACTTGTATACTTTATAAAACATTTTTTTAATTATAAATGTATTTTGCATTTATATGAATGGTGTATAGCTGCATTAAATATGTGGAATACATTCATTTACTATACACCATTCACATTTAAATGGGCATATGTATGATCTTTAAATATTGATAAAAATTATGTTTTTTTAATAATTAGGTTAATGTATATTGTGTAGGGGGAATTTAAATGTATTATTTTATTAATATGTTGGGGAATAATGTGTGCTGATTCGTGTTACACTTTTGTATTTTACGCTTCCTCATACTGTAATCCCGCTACATCACACGAGATTACAGTGAGAGGAGCCGTTCTCAGGAGTTCCCGGCGTTTGTAGATCGCTCCTCAACTCAACATGAGAAGCGATCTACACACTTTTATAAACAGGCACTCAGAGGAGCGCAGTTTCATAAAAGGACACCTTTGTGTGCCGCTCAGGCTTCAAGGGCTAAAGCCCATTCTGGCACCTGCAGTGGTAAAAAAAAAAAAAAAAAAAGAAAAAAAAAAAAGAAAAAAAAAGAAAAGCAGGGCGTGGTCTGGTCGTGTCAGGTGTCAATCCACTTCTAAAGGGTTCCTCAGATGTGCGGTATCAGGGAATACCCCTTTCTAGTGCCTGTGTTGACTGGCAAATACAGTTTGAAAATTTGAAAATAAATTTGAGACACTCCTGAGATCATTAACAATTCAGTGGACGGTGCATTCAACCTTCTTCTGAGCTACATATGACCTCAATTTAAAGGCGCATTAACCTAAATCCAGCTTCTTTCACTTTCCCATTAATTTGTATAGGCAGAGAAGCAAGTTCTTTGGCTAAAGCCTAGTATACACAGGCCGAATGTTGAGTGACATCGACTGGTTCAATAAAAACCGGCCGACATTGGGCCCGTATGTATGACATTTTGGGCTGGCTGGACTGGCTCCCGATCAGTGCTCTCAGCCAATGGCTAAGAGCACTGACCAGAGTGTTCTGGCAGGTAGGGGGGTGTGCAGTTTTTATTGAACCGGCCAATGTCACCCGACATTCCGCTCGTGTGTACTAGGCTTTAGCCAAAGAACTTTGCTTCTCTGCCTATACAAATCAATGGGAAGGTAAAAGACGTTCCTTTAAAGCTGCATTAACTTAAATCAAGCCGAAATCTAAATAAAGGCAGAGAAGCAAGTTCTTTGACTAAAGTCTAGTATACATCGACCTGTTCAATAAAAAACGTCTGACATTCGGTCCATGTGTATGGCAGCCAGCTTCTGTTGGACGAGCATGCTGGAAAACCAGCAGCGGACTGGCTCCTGATCAGCGCTCTCATCCAATGGCTGAGAGCACTGACCGGAGTGTTCTGGCGGGGAGCGTCCCCTGTCAGAACACAATAGCTCAGAAGGGGAGATCGATGTACTAACATCGGATCAGTAGTGCAGTGGCTTCAACCTGAGCCTTTAGTTTAAAAAAAAAAAAAACCTGATAGTGTGTACTAGGCTTAACAAAAGCTCTTAATGCTTTTAATTATAATTGGCTTAGTTTACCTGAAAACACGTTTTTGTAGTTTCATCAAGACCTTCTAAAGGATTGGGCTTTTTCTGAACAACATCAACTGTAGGTGACTCAGTATCTTTATCTTGTTCTGGCTTCACAGGAGATGGTTCATTTTTTTCAGAAATATGGCTTGTCTCTTTCTTGGATGAATAGAGCATTATAGACAAGATCTACTCCAGAAAACAAGACATTTGGTCATCAAATCCAACTCACATAAGCAAAACAAAAAGCAAAAAAGGAAATATATAGCCATAGTACAGCATAAAAACGCACAACCTGCCAAAAAACATGGCCTGCGTGGGCTTTTCACATAATATTGTGCTAAAAAGCAATTGTGTGGTACAATACAAAGTATTGTGTACAAGCCATCAGATATTTGACCAAGATGGATATCTGCACATCCCTGTTATCTACAGCATTGTAATAAACAAAACGGCTCAAATCACTACATTTTTTCTGCATATTAAAGCTCTGAACTAAAAAAAAAAGTAGAAGCTTAACAAACTTGAAAAGACTCCCACTCTGATCTGTGCTATCAATCAGCATTATGCAGCTGAGTGGAGAAGCACAGAAATACAGCATTTGATTGTAATGGATACTGGGTATGCGAATTAGATAACTGCTATTGTAAGGAAGGCAGACAAAAGTTATAATTTTGAGAGATGCATCCTCATTTGAAAACTATATAGCTTTTTAGGTAACGTGAAGCTGTACAGTTAAAAATGTCAAGATGAACAAATTACTATATAATTAATATGATAAGGTTATGACCTGTTCACAAATAAAACCTTCTGACAGCCGCTGCAGAAGTTTTACCTTTTCTGATGGTCTTGCACTGGTTATTGCGCAGTTATAGCTGACCTGGCCTTGCTGTGCTCCTTACGGTGGCCTTTCAATAATATTTTGGGTTTCACATTTGATTTATTTAAACGTTTTCAACCCATGGGCCCAAAAGAGCAAACTCCATTTGTCCATCACATTCTTGAAACAGGGCTAATAGATCTTTGGAATTGTTGTCTCCCCTTGGAGGCTCAATATTCATGTTTTTCATGTACACATTAATCTGTACCCGACTAAAAAAAAAAAAAAATTAAAAGTCAGCAGCTACAAATACTGCAGCTGCTGACTTTTAATAATCTGACACTTACCTGTCCCAGGGTCCAGCGATGCGGGGGAACGAAGCCCCGCTTGTCTCCCCCTCCTCTCTGCAGTGCCCACATTGTCAGTGTGGGCGCCTGGGTGTGGCTTCACAGCCGGGTACGCACTGCGTATGTGCGTGCCACGCTGCGTGCTGTAACTGGCCGGGCAATCATCTGGGACCTGTGACGTGTCTCAGATAATGGGGGAGAGGTGAACTTCCGGCACCGTCAAAAAGAGCCCCCCCCCCCCCCCAAAAAATGACATGCCAAACGTGGCATGTCAGGGGGTCACCTTCCCTTAAAGCGGAAGTTCAATTTTTGGGTGGAACGCCGCTTTAATTGAGAACAGACACTCAGCTTCCACACTGATTGTATGGGATACAATGAAGGCCTATCTTAGAGGCCAATATTTAACCATTTTGCCTTCCAGGTCCTGCGCTCCATTTTGTACACTCAGGTGGCCAGACCATTTTTACAATTCTTCCTTTGCTTTTTTATTTTCTCACTTATAGCTTTCAGAATTTGTGAAAGACCCCCCAAACCATATATTTTCTGAAAGCACATTTCTGTATTGAGTTACTAAATAACAAATATTTGTAACTTTTAAATTGTGCCTTTTTGCGAAATGGTAAAAATTGAACAGACGCAAAAAACGTAAATATCAAAATTTCTCTAAAAATCTGAAGGTTTTCATTTTTCCCTTACAGCTTTCAGAATTTGTAAAAGACTCCCAAAACCATATATTTTCTGAAAGCATAGGACCTCTACAATAAAAAGAAGGTGCTACTGATTTTTTAGACACTGCGGTATCTGCGCAAATGTTTATTAAACCAATATATTAGCAAAAACAAAAAAAAAACAAAAAAAAAAAACACTAAAACCATTATTAGCAGATGAAAACAGCCAATTTTACAAAATCCCTGCTAAATCCCTACTAGATATAAAAGCTGTATGGAGTTAATGACAAATATTTGTAAATTTTAAATTGCGCCCCTTGGCAAAATGGTGAAAATTGAACGTACCCAAAAATTTCTCAAAATCTGGAGGTTTTCATTTTTCACTTACAGCTTTTAGAATTTGAAAAGACCCCTCAAACTAGAAATTTTCTAAAAGCACATGACCTGTAGAATAGAATGTAGAAAAAAAGTGCTACTGATTTTTTGGGCCCCGCAATAATTGTGGAAAATCATATCGCCATTTTCACAAAAAATGCGTGTGGGTACATGACCCTGAACGCAGAGAGTATGAGCTCAGAGACATGGATGCAGACCTACATGGTCGTAAAATTGGGAACAACGGCTCTGTTCGTGCAGGTGCTACATCCCAAACAACATCAATGGGACTGCCTGCACAGAGATGCACGGAACACCTGTGCATCCCTGTAAAAGGTACATTGTGTATGCCCTGTGTGAACAAGGCCTCAGGCCCCTTTCACACAAGCACACCGATCGAGTCTGCCTGTCCGTTTTTCAGGTAAGTCCATTCGGACCACCCATTGTTCTCTATGGAGAGACTGATGTAAATGGACATGTGTCCATTTACACCCGTCTGTGTCCGATCTAGTCTGCTAAAACCGAATGGATGGTGGGGATTCCATTCCCCATTCAACTAGCTGATCGGATCAGATGGCATCCGATGGAAATGGACAGGTGATCCGTTTCCCATCCAACCGTCCCATAGAGAATAGCAAGCTGTGCCCATGTCCGCTCTGCATCAGCGGAGCGGACGTGCACCTGTCATTCGCCTGCACAGCGGAGATCAGCAGACAGATCCCCCAGTGAGCAGGTGGATCTGCTTGACAGAGTCCGCTCCATGTGAAAGGGGTCTTACCAGGAACGTCTGGTCTATTAGGGGCGCTGGCCCCCAGCAGGGCGTCGGACTTATACGTTTGTATGAGTATTTTTTTTTGGGGGGGTCTTACTATTTATTTATTTACATTTTTTTAATAGTCATTTTAAAAAAAAATTTGGTTAGATATCAGAAGTCTAAACAGACCCCCATTCTTTTTTTGAGACCGAGAAACAAACTGAAGATAGTCCCTTTTCCCTGCAGCACTTTACTTGAACGAATGAGGAAGGGAAGGAGAGATGCCGCTAAGAGCGGCCATGGATCCGGGGTGCGGGAGCAGTTGGGGGGTGATCTGACTGGAGGGGGGAGGGACAAATCTGGATCCCCCTAGCCTCATCATGCTGCACCTGAAGCCGGGGGGAGTGGAAGAGGAGGGATGCTCGCTAATGATGGTGGCTGTGGGGAGCGGGGTAATTAGTGCTGGGGGTGAAGGGGGTAGGAGAGGAGATAGGGGGCAGTTTTAGATGGAAGGGTGCGGCGGGAGTGGAGAGGCAGGGAACAGGGAAGCAGTCAAAGCAGCGGCATGGGGGGGGGGGGGGGGTGGTCACATTAGGGGTTAATACCTCTGATCAGCGGGTTGTAATCCGCTGATCAGAGTAATAGAATTGTTCAGCAGAGTCTTGTTCAGAGTCTGCTGAATAATTCTGATATAAGCTTATGCAGCTTTTAGGAGAGGGAGAAAGGAGGTCCGTACGGCGTACTGACTTGGCCACCTGCAGGCACTTCTATAGGTCTGTACGGCCTTGGAAGGGAAAGGGTTAAAAATAGTATCAGCCATAAAAAATAATATTGGGGCATGGGATACATTGAAGGCAGTGGCGGCCTGTCCATTAGGGGCGCACGAGTACCACCCCCCCATTCTACATGCAGGGCGCTGGATGCATGGATTCCAATCAGGATTTTTTTTTAAGCACATGATTAGAGCAAGAGGCTCTAATAGGCTTCAAAAAAGGGTGGGCTCGGGGCACAGAGCACTGTGCCCGAAGCCCACCCAGTTGTGTGACAATAGTGAATGAATATTTGCTATAGCAACACCGATTCTCCTCCCAGCCAATCAGGAAGCATGTCGTGAGACATGTCACCCGATTAGCAGAAAGGAGATACGATCGGATTGGCCATTCAGAGGAGGAAGGAAAGAGATGCAGGGGAAGCTGCGGGGTGGATCGTTGTGGGCCGCCAATTCAAATCCAAAAAAAAAACCAAACAGCTGCCAAAGATTGATGGCCTATTTTAGAGGCCAATGTTTAAAAGTAGTATCAGCCATAAAAGAATAATACTAGGGCATGGGAAATAAAAGCTAGGCAGTTGGTGGACGAGACAGAACAGGAGTATCTGGCTAACCCCAACAGAGAAACAGAACGGTATGTTTGGAGGCCCAGCAATGGACTTGTGTCTTTTTTCAACCTGACTAACTATAACTATGTAATTCTATTGACTTGAGGCTATAAGAAATGCAGAAAGAAAGATTTCTTTAAGCTCAAATCTTTTGTGAAGACAGGGGAAAAAAACTGGAATTTGTTAGCCACTTTTGCCAAATCCCAGAAGCCCCCTGCTTATGTGTTTTTTTATTGACTGATTACAATGTAAACTAATTGATCATCTCAAAATTTCTCCAGTGGGTTGTGGCAGAAAACACAATCATATTAAATAAATAAATAAAATCATCGTGTGTATGGTCTATCGAACGATCTGTTCAAACTATTTTTTGTGGTATGTTGTGGGGGATGCAAGGATTCTAACAATAAATCAAATGGATACTCAAATGCAGGTAAAGAATGTGAGTATACATGTTTTCATATGTTCCATTTAAATGTGAGTGAAAAATACAAGACAGAATACAATACAACAGGCAGAAGAATGTGGTTAGTGTATGATGGCTCACTCAAGCGCTGCCCTCACCCAGTTCTTTACTGGTCTTTGGGTCCCCAGTGTTGCCATGTTAACAGTGGAAAGCCGGCTGTGACTACCCACTGCGCATGCGTGAGCTGTGCATGCTTGAGCAGTGCTGCGCCCTGTGAAGGATCCAGCAGGCCTCTGGGACCTGCGATGTGTCCCAGGAGGTTGCAGGCTGGGAGGGAAGGGGAGAACTTCCAATAGGATTGCCTGGGCAATTGCAGAAAAAGTGGGAGAGGGTACCTGCAAGCAATGGGTACCCGCTCCCTCCCCCCAAAAAAATCCCAAGGAGGAGGAGCATCAGTGGAACTACCCTTTTAGGGTGCTGTTGCACATGGTTTTGTATTGAGGCTTAATCCTTTTTTGTTGTATATCTCCCGCTTTCAGTTAAACTGTAGCAGTTAGGTGAACAGATAGACAACACTTTCTTTCCAAGGGTGACAACACTTGCTGTAGCATCGTCACCAATTTCTGAGCACTCCTGGACTTGGACTACAAGCAGGTTTTTCAGTGCTGAGTAGTGACTAAGGCACATTCTGCTGTACACACCACAGTAAAATTATGATGTTCAGCCCTTGCTGGAGGGTGCACATATCCACAGAAGTTAATACAAATAGTCTGCAAGATGTGTACAGTCCAGAGCATAAAACATGAATGACGTAAAGGGAAAACTGTATTGTTGTTTAACCGCTTGCCGACCAGCCGCCGTCATTATACTGCGGCAGGTCGGCACGATCAAGCGAACCATCGTAGCTATACGTCGGTGCCTTTACGCGGGATAGCAGGCGCGCTCCCGCTGCACAGTGGGGGGTGCTGATGCTCGTGACCAGCGGTTGCGATGACCGCCAGCCACGAGCGATCGCGGACACAAGAGGCAGAACAGTAAACAGTGTAAACACAAACATCCCAGTTCTGTGAAGAGAGGAGAGAGAGATTGTGAGTTCCTACGACCTGGGAACCACGATCTCTCAGCTTCTATAGTCACTCCCATCCCCCACAGTTAGAACACAGTTAACCCCTTGATCACCCCTTAGTGTTAACCCCTTCCCTGCCAGTGACATTTATACAGTTATCAGTGCATTTTTATAGCACCGATCGCTGTATAAAATTATCAATCGACCCAAAAATGTATCAAAAGTGTCCGATGTGTCTGCCATAATGTCGCAGTCTCGATAAAAATCGCAGATCGCCGCCATTACTAGTAAAAAAAAAACCAAAAAAAAACCAAAAACGCCACAAATCTATCCCCTATTTTGTAGACGCTATAACTTTTGCGCAAACCAATCAATATACCCTTTTTGCAATTTTTATTACTAAAAATATGTATAAGAATACATATCAGCCTAAACTGAGGAAAAAATTTGCTTTTTTTTTTAACAAAAATTGAGGCTCTTTATTACAGCAAAAAGTACAAAATATTGTGTTTTTTTCAAAATTGTCGCTCTTTTTTGTTTATAGCACAAAAAATTAAAACCACAGAGATGATCAAATACCACCAAAAGAAAGCTCTATTTGTTGGAAAAAAAGGATGTCAATTTTGTTTGGGTACAACGTTGCACGACCGCGCAATTGTCAGTTAAAGGGACAGTGCCGAATCGCAAAAAACGGCCTGGTCATTGAGCAGCCAATTCTTCCGGGGCTGAAGTCGTTAAAAATAAACAATGCAATCCAATTTTGCTTACAATACTCTACAAAACTACTATTAAAATAAAAATAAGCGTGTTGTCTGAAACCATTATATATTTGTTCATGATCATAATAAGCATTCATTAGCCTTACCTCCAGATCACGAAGAAGCCAAGTCTTACTGAAACCAGTGCCTTTGCTACATTTCTTCACCAACAATTTTAGCAGACCAGACTGAATAAAGGCAGTTTGAATTTCTTCAAAATCGTGGTTCTGGGGGAGAAAAAAAATATATAGAAAACCAGCCCTTTCTATTTTGATCAACGCCTCTACCAAAGCAAATGTAAATAACTAAAAGGGATTTCTCAAATGGAAATGAAACGAATAACCATGTGTCAATGTGTACATTAAACATTTCACAAATTACTTTTGAAGGTAAAGAGTGATGCGTAAAATACCTTAGACTCTCATTATGCAAGTGTGCCATAGGATACATTGCAGACTATTATTTCTATTCCATGTCCTATATATACACAAGTCTGTGTACAAATTATATATATATATATATATATATATATATATATATATATATATATATATTAAAAAAAAGTGAATATACAGTATACACAGTCTTTCACAAAGGACAAATTATGTCATCACATGGTCACTTTTACTCAATAGCTCACCTGTAAAAAGTATGGATCTACTAACCTTTCCAGTAGTCTGTGCACTGAAAAAATAGGATTTTTATAACAGCTTACCTGTAAAATCCTTTTCTTTGAAGTACATCATGGGACACAGAGCCATAGTAGTTACCATGTGGGTTATAGGCCACCTTCAGGTGATGGACACTGGCAAACCCTAAATTAAAAAGTGCACTCCCTATATAACCCCTCCCACTGGTGGGAGTACCTCAGTTTTGTAGCAAAGCAATACACGTGTATACCAAAGAAGGGAGGGACCTCTGTGTCCCAAGATGTACTTCAAAGAAAAGGATTTTACAGGTAAGCTGTTATAAAAATCCTATTTTCTTATCATACATCATGGGACACAGAACCACAGTAGTTACTATGTGGGATGTCCCATAGCAATGCCAACCGAAGGGAGGGAGACACAACAAAAGTAGGGCACCAAGAGACTAGAGGACTCATACTGCAGCCTGCAGTACACTGCGCCCAAAGGTGATATCCTCATAATCTTTTACATCTACTTGATAAAATCTGGTAAATGTATGGACTGATAACCAAGTTGCGGCCTTGCAGATCTGAGCCATGGAGGCTTGGTGATGCACTGCCAAAGAAGCACTAACAGCCCTGGTGGAGAGCACTTAAATATGAAAAGAAGGAATTTTCTTCTTTAAACCATAAGCTTAAACAATCACTTGACTAATCCATTAAGAAATAGATTTCAACGCTGCCTGTCCTCTTTTAGGACCGTCTGGCAACACAAACAAAACATCTGTTTTTATGAATCTGAGCGGCCACTTTCAAATAGACCTTGACCGCTCTCACCACATCAAGAGAATGTAGTGACCTCTCTTCCACAGAATGAGTTTCTGGAAAAAAAAGAAGGCAGAACAATATCCTGGTTTAAATGAAAACCTGACACTACCTTCGGTAGGAATTTAGGATGTGGCCGCAATACAACCTTATCCTTATGAATAATCAAATATGGCTCTTTACAAGAAAGAGCAGCCAACGCTAATACTCTTGCTGCAGAAGATATGGCAACCAAGAAAATTATTTCTCCTCGTTAAGAGGACCAAGGGAATATCTTGTATTGGTTCAAAAGACTGCTTTTGTAAAGCCGACAGGACTAAATTTAAGTCCCAAGAGTCCAGGGGTGACCTGACTGGAGGATTAATCCGAATTACCCACTGAATAAAGTTATGAACCAGAGAGTGTGAAGCAAGTGGTTGTTGAAAAAACACTGATAAAGCCGACATCTGGCATTGACAGTACTCAAGGCCAGCTTCATTTTTAATCCTATCTGTAGGAATTCAAGGATGCCACCTATGACATATTTCCTGGGGTGCCAACCCCTGGATTTACACCAGGAGACATATGCCTTCCAGACTCTATAGTATATGACTTTGGAGGCCGGCTTCCTAGCATTAACCAAGTAGAAACTACTGCAGCTAATAGCCCACAATCTTTTAGAATGTGGGTCTCAATAGCCAAACCGCTAAATTTAGCATTTGTAAGGTAGGATGGAAAACCGGACCTTGCGAGAGAAGGTCTGGCCATAGCGGTAGGGTCCAAGGGTCCCCCTTCCACCATTTTTACGATCTCGGCAAACCAAGATCTGCTGGGCAAAAGAATGACCTCCTTCCCTTCTTGCTTGATCCTGTGAGAAGGCGCGGAAGCAGCAGAACAGGAGGGAACGCATAGATCAGGGAAAAACTGATCCCACGGAAAAAAACAAGGCATCTGTTCTGTATGCCATCGGATCCCTTGTCCCCATGAATGGATAGGAAAAACATGAACAGATTGAGGAGGCTTTAGTGAACCCAAACCAGAGCTGGCCTCATCAATTGACTGCGCTTATTGGCAATAAAAATGTGGAGCGGACCAGTTCAGTGAGAGACTGTACCAACCACCTTTGCTGCGAACCTGATCCTTTCGTATTAGGTTCTTTGGACATCAGCCTCTTCCTGGTCCCTTGAGAGAAATTCGTCACGTCTCGCCCCTTGTTCCTCAGCATGAGGGTCCTCAGCAATTGCTGAGGACCTGTTTAATCGCATCCCAGAGTGGGACTAAGCATAAAGCACCAATTCTTTTGCTCCAAACTTAAAAGCAGCTGCAACACTTGCGCGCGCCCCCCCCCCCCCCCCCCGATGGCTCATTCTGACCAGCCATATTACTCTCAGGGGAGGGTGCCATCTTTTCTGAGATGGGTCTAGGCTCCCTAGTGACTATAATCTTTCTAGAGCCCCTTTTTTGAGGCAATTTTAACCTCCCTTTTAACCATAGCTCGTTGCACAAAGCAGAGGTACTACCAGAAGGAATGCATGCATTGCTTGAGCAATAGTCCAGCTCTGCTGCTGCTTTTAATGCTCAACCTGATGCAGTAGTAAATGTGTCAAGGGAATGCCTGTGTCACCAAACCTCATATATACCTTTGCTCTTGTGTCCCAGCTTGCCAGCAACAATGGTGCCTTTAAAACACACATTCCCCGCGGTGGGCGTTGGAGGGCGCCAACTTCGCGCTAAGCCCTGCCCCCGTCACTACGGCCCTTCCTCTTTCCCTTCAAAATAAAGCTTTTCCCGTGTGAGCTCCGATCCTACGGGATCAACAGAAAGAAATGGTGGGGGGGCCGGAACCCGCCGAGCTGCATGCCATTCGCGTTTTTTTTTTTTAAAGCGCTCCTTCCCTGAAGAAAAAACAGCACAGGGGGACATCTGGTGGGGAGGCACCCCCCCCCCCCCCCAGACTTACCGGAGGTCTGCTGCCGGCCAGAGGAAGAGAAAACTGATGTTTCCTGGACACATCGTGGGCTCTCTGAGAAGCATGAGATGCAAGTGCTCTATACAGCCCCCAGTAGTGACACAAAGCCATGACAACATTTACTAAATTAAAGGAGACATTCATAAGAAATTTTGAAAATTTCTTAGAAAAACTCCACTTATCTTTCCTGCCACAGGGATTTCTGTGGTAAACCAACAGACCCAATCTTCACCTTTCACGGTGGGTTCCGTTAAACCTTCAGGAGCTGGGGATCCTTGAGGAAACCCACAATCCTGGGCCTGTAATAGCACCACCGCCAGTAAAACTTTATGGCCTTAATACCAAAAAGTACTGGATCCCGGGGTCCAGCTCTCTAAAAAGAGAAGCATTACAGGCAAGATCTCGTTTCTTTGGATACGAGGCCCGGGTACCATTCAATTCAGCCAAAAAGACACTTTGAATGGATCTGGCTGCATGGCTAGCCCCAGCAAGGACTGCTCCACTGGAGCTCAGCACAGCACATCTTTACTCGTGACCAACACCTCAGACACTGGCGAAAAAACTGAGGTACTCCCGCTAGTGGGAGGGGTTATATAGGGAGTGCACTTTTTAATTTAGGGCGTGCCAGTGTCAATCACCTGAAGGTGGCCTATAACCCACATGGTAACTACTATGGCTCTGTGTCCCGTGATGTACGATAAGAAACTGGTCCCCCATTGCTGCTGCAAGTATTCTTCTAGCTGTGAAAACTACTTGCTCCCCCCTCCTGACTGCTGTGGCACCTTATACATCATAACAGAACATACGAGTCGCTGAGAAACCAGAGCATGCAGTGGGGAAGGGTGGGATGGGGGAGAGTATTTAACTCATCGGATTGAATACTTGCCAGGCAGGGGTGCAAAGAACTGGTGGGTTTTAAGTATATCTATGCTTCTTTTACAGGTGAGATATTGGGTAAAAGTGACTCTGTGGTGACAGGATCACTTTAGAGGAAATGTGTTTTGAAAGCAATTGTAGGCAGCAATTGCTGCTCTTTGCTTCTAAATATGCTGGATCCCAATCTATCACACTTCTCATATTACTGAGTTGGGGGACAAGCATGCAGATCAGGAATTCTAACTAACTGTTGCAGACTTGTTCTGGGCCAGGGACTTAAAAGCCTGGGGCAGGCAAAGGAAGGGTTCGCCTAAGATATCATGTGCAGAAAACTAAAGTACAGGATACCGATCAATTTTGAAGATGCGATAAATAGACACTACTTCCCCGATCGGTATACAAATATGTAAAAAATGCCTTCTTAATTGCATCATTTTGCAATAGTCAACACTGATGTCTTATTTAGAAGAAAAAAAATAAAAAAATTTAAAAAAAAAGCGGCAAGGGTTCGCAATGGAAGGCAACATATTTTGTCCAGCGCAGGTTTACTTTGGGGTAATAGACTTTTATTGTGGTTTGCACGTTCTGTTGCATGACTAAAACGTGCATTTCCTAGCTGCGCTGGAGGTGCCTTTAACAATGACACCACACAGATGCACAGATATGAATGGTGCCTTACAGTTTCATTGTATAGAGCATAGGTTAAAATATTACTGCATGTTTTCCTCTGGCTTTAAGTATTCTGCCCCCCCTCCCCCCCCCAAATCAATAGATTGCTGACACAAGGGAATTAAATAATAGTGATATAAAATAACCCCTAGCAATTCCTTAGAAATGGTTGGAGAGACTACACACTCATACATGTTTGTGTAACTGGATGGATAGCTGGAAGAGTCACCAAATGGAAGAACAGAATTGTATACATAAAGATACTTTAAGTAGACCAGGTGCTCCCAGTCAGTCTGATAATTATATTGTCATATGCAGAGATAATAATTATGTAATTTTAAACAGTATTTAACATGATCTGCCAGTACTATTTGATAACTGAATGAATTATTGTCCTATGAATATTTACACATTAATTTTCATATTCTTTAAAAGCACTGAGTGAACAGTGAATTGTAATTACAGGCTGCTTGCAACAGTTTCCGCAATATAATACATGAAGAATGCGAGACCATTTTTATGAACATATGCACCATATTGCAGGCCAGGAGGCAATATAATATTTCTAAATTCTATTTCAAAAGATAGATATGATGGAATTTAGTTACAAACGACACACACAGGCTGTTGCAAATTAGAGATGGCTCTTCTTCATACAACTTAAAGCAATTCAAGTTACATGATAGCCAAATATTAGTTTCTGATCATTTCTTTTAATGCAGAATTGATATGGTTTGGTATGGTAGAGCTCATATTTTGATTACAGCAGTATTCAAGCAATCTTCACCTGACATTCTGCCTGTACTCCTATAGAGAGTCCAGTAGGGTGCTTTTCCCTTTAAGGGCAGTTGTAATAATGCCCATGGGCCTTAGTGGTTCCCCAAGAGATTACTTAATCTCAGAACATGAACACTAATACAATATAAATTCAACCTGTTAGTATTTAACTGCAGACAGAATAAGCACACCAAAATATTACCTTAAATTATTTTTAAACACACCATTTCCAGATTTATCAAATATATGTAATGTATGACAATGTTTCTAAGGGTTAATACTGATGGATGTTCTTGCGCAAAAACAGCCGTTTTCCATTTAAACACAACTGCATGCGTTTAAAAAGAAAACAGCATTTGACAAGAAAAGGTAGTTCATACACACCTCTGTGGGAATATCGTATCAGAAAAGAAGCCTGTAAACACAAAATAGTCAAATGCAGCCTCTGAACTATTATGTGTACATTAAAGTCAGTAGCAATTTGCTCACCAGTGTCAAATACTAAAATACAAATGTGAGTCTGCATAAGCCCTAAATATAAGATAGTGTTAGAAATCCAGGGCTCAATAATACAATCAGTAGCTTACTGTTGCTCACAATGGTCCTTTTTAATCCAACAGTTCCTAAGCTATGAATGTCACTGAGTAATTGTCCATGTATGAGAGCGAACTATAACTAATAAGTTATTTTAGTTGGAAAAAAAAAAAAAAAAACGAATGGGAGTTAATGCACAATTAATCTACTCTACAAGTGCAAGACAAAGCCAAACATAGCGATGACTCATCAAGTGATAACAAAGAGAATTCTGAATAACATATCAATTATAAAACCATCCAACTTCAGGTTTTAAAATACTTTGTGGTACACGGTTTGTTATCACTTTTTTTTTTTTTTAATTCTGTGGTTTACAGCAAACTTAAAAATGGATATTTATTTAGTGCACTATACACATTATTCATGTTAGTGTAGTGTTACCTTTAGAGTTTTATATAATCCTTTAAGAGCCAACGACAAGACCCAAGTAGCTTCAACTGCCTCTGCACAGCTGTTGTCCAAGTTCCGCTGCAGGAGGTTACTGGTGATAGAAGCGAAGTGCTGGAGATATTTCTTAAGATTTACTTCCGGGTCTTGGCTTTTACAATCTTTCCTTTGCATCAGCTGGTAATCTTTCACTAGAGGGGTTTGATTAAACTACAAGTTAAAAACTATTAGAAATTGAAACTGAAAATATATTAAAAGAGCATGTCAAGGCAAAATTACATTCAGTATATTTAAGAAAAAAAAAAAAGCTGCTAGCGTGGAAAAATACCTGTTGATTTGCAAAACATTCAGTATGCTAACTTCCCATTTGGGTTAACAACACAACACCACAGACTTTGCTACTCTGAAAGCCCAACCAGTGAGGTCACTGCTCCTTTCCTACCACTGAACTACAGAACTCCAACAATTTTGGGACATGTTCTTAGATTGTAAGCTCCTTGAGGGTAGGGACTGATGTGAATGTACAATGTATATGTAAAGCGCTGCGTAAATTGACGGCGCTATATAAGTACCTGAAATAAATAAAATAAAATAGAGGGGAAAATGGAGATTAGGGGTATATTTGAGTGATGCCAGGACATAAACTTTAGTGTGATAATGAACAAAAAAAAAAAAAAAAAAAAAAGTACCACAATATAACATTTTCCAAGTATACAGCTAGCTTTACTCTTTTGTTTAATTGATAAGGGCACGTTGACACCATGCCTTTAAAGTCTTGCTTGCAAAACAAAAACAAACAAATAAGAGACCACCATTACTTAAATAGTGATGATATAACACATTTTCTATGGGTGCCCTTTCCAGGACTGGATCTGGCACATCCATTATTCCATCCCACCGACATTTTCAACATACAACCCAGTTATTGCATGTATTTGTCAGTAAATCCAATACAGAATGATAGGCCCTCTCACTGTAATTGGTAGTTTTCCAACCTAACACTTCTGTTGGGCTGCGGATTCACAGTTTGGTTTTGATGGAGTAAAGTTCTTTGATGTTTATTGTAGTAGAGACCAAGGTGTTGGAGGTTTTTTTTTTTTTTTTTAACAGAAGCGGTCCTATTTTAGGTTAAAGCAGAAAAGTGAAACTTCAGCTCATCCTCCTCCTCTCCTTTCCCCTTCTGTATCATTACTTGCAGTTTTTTTTTTTTAGGAGCGAGTAACTTTTTTTTTTTCTTCAGTTCTTTATTTAGCTTTTTCAGTTTTATAACAAAGTAAAAACAATTAGATATGCCCATTAAAAGTTAAAAAATATATAAAAGCACAGAACATATTCACAGGAGAGGTACCTCAAGAGAGAACATACTGTACATCAATACTGGAATTAGCAGGCTCAACTGTAACCCTTAAATATGCTAGCATATAGACAGGACTAGCAGTTGACTATCTAGAACAGGGGTGTCCAACACAAAATCGTAAATTTACTTAACCACTTCAATACCAGGCACTTAGACACCTTCCTGCCCAGGCCAATTTTCAGCTTTCAGCACTGTCGCAATTTGAATGACAATTGCGCGGTCATGCTACACTACCCAAACACATTTTTTTTTATCATTTTGTTCCCACAAATAGAGCTTTCTTTTGGTGGTATTTGATGACCTCTGCGGTTTTTATTTTTTGCGCAACAAATAAAAAAAGACTGAAAATTTGGGAAAAAAAAACACGTTTTTCTTTGTTTCTGTTAAAATTTTTTGTAAATAAGTACGTTTTCTTTTTCAATGACGGGCACTGATATGGCTGCCCTGACGGGCACTGATGAGGTGGTACTGATGAGGTGGCACTGGTATGCAGCACTGATGGGCACTCATAGGCGGCACCAATGGGCACCCGTAGGTGGGATTGATGGGTACTTATAGGTGGCACTGATAGGTGGCACAGATGGGCACTGATGGGCACGGATGGGCAGTGATAGGTGGCACAGATGGACACTGATGGGTGGCACTGTTGACACTGGTGGCACTGATCACATTGATGGGTGACATTGCTGGGCATCACTGATTTAAAATGGTGCCAGTCAGTGCCCATTTGTGGGCACTGATTGGCACAGATTGGGCACATGTGGATGGCCATGGGGTACATACCTGGCCATCCACATGTTGCCCGGCTCCCTGGTGGTCCTGGCGGCTTCCCTGGTGGTGTAGTGTGGGCATCTGAGGGGGGGGGCTGCGCTGATAAACAATCAGCGCAGACCCCCCTGCCAGGAGAGCCGCCGATCTGCTCTCCTCTACTCGCGTCTTTCAGACGCAAGTGAGGAAAAGCCAAACAACGGCTCTTCCTATTAACATCGTGATCAGACACGGCTGATCACGTGGTAAAAAGCCTCCCCCGGAGGCTCTTTACCAAGATCGGTGGAGCGGTGTGTCAGACTGACACACCGCTCCACCGATCGCCAAGATGGGCGCGTGGCGGCATGTTATCCTGCTGGACGTCATATGACGCCCAATCAGGATAACTGAACCACCGCCCGGCTGTCATCTGCTATGGGAGATAAGAAAGTTCCTGGATAGCCGCACTCTGAAGAAAAAACATCTTTATTGAAGAATAAAATATCCAAAATACAGTCACATGAGAAAGGAGATACAGGGTCAAAAATAGGCTAACGCGTTTCACATCATAAGATGCTTACTCATAGCTGGTATGGGCCGGGTGGAAGTGGTTAAAAATGTTGAATTTTTTGTAAAAATGTGTTTATACTTGGCGAAAACATGCAGCCGAAAAAAAAAAAAATTGAGTGTCTTTTTACTGGACTTTTTATTATTATTATACAAGATTTATATAGTGCCGACAGTTTGCGCAGCGTTTTACAACATAAGGGCAGATAGTACAATTACAATACAGTTTAATACAGGAAGAATTGGAGATCCCTGCTCGTTAGAGCTTACAATCTAAGAGGGAGGGTCAAGAGATACAAAGGGTAATAACTGTTGTGGATAGGCCTATCTGAAGAGATGGGTTTTCAGGGATCATCTGAACTTTGACAGAGTAGGAGACAGACAGATTGGGGCAGGGAGTTCCAGGGGATGGGAGAGGCTTTGGAGAACTTAGGTTTTATTTTCCCAAATAAGAAATTTCCCACTTTTCACAATCACGCCTTAGGCAGCACCTATATTTGTGAGCAACTATATATTTTCACGGATGAAGCACATGAAGGCCAAAATTAGATCCAAAATATCTGGTGAGCACCTTTGAGAATTAATTGAGAATTGCTACTACATGCATCAAACAGATATTGATGCGTTAGTGTATCAAACACAGTGTCAAATATCACACTAGTTTTATGTTGCCCTCTTTTACTTTTATAATAAAAAAATATTACAAAAAAAAATTTAAAAAAATGAAGTTTTATTACTCAGATAAATACATTATCTAGATCAGTGATTGTTCACCTGTGATCTGCCTGACACTTTCTGCTCATCAGTTATGCTTATTTTTTGGCCAGGAAGGCCAAAGGGTTGGACACCCCTGATCTAGAGCATAGTGTTAACATATATAGCTACAATTCCCCAAGGGAGGGGGGTAAACAACCCTGTTCTTGCATGGGTACCAAGAGCTGGAACTCCCATGGTAGAAAGCACAGAAGTTGTAAGGGTAACAAGAACTCCTGGGAGAACAGCAATATGTACGGGTAACTTTTTTCTGACAGGCACCTCCTTCCACTTTGAAATTTCTCATCTAGAGGAGAATAATGAAAGTTCAGCCCACTCCCCTCCCGCAACCGCCAGGCACACTTCACAGACCAGTCTGAAAGTGCAAGCGTCTCATGACGCATTGGTCATACAGAAGCATTTTATTTTATACCTGTGCAATAATTTCAGTAAATTTTGAAACTACAAAACTACACTTTGGCCCCTTTCACACTGGGGCGGTGGGGGCGTCGGCGGTACAACAGCGCTATTTTTAGCGCTGCTGTACCGTCGTTCTTGCAGCAGTACTCGGCCGCTAGCAGTGCGGTTTTAACCCCCGCTGGCGGCCGAAAAAGGGTTAAAATCCCTCGTACAGCGCGGCTATAGCCGCGGTATTACCGCAGTATAGCCGCGCTGTCCCATTGATTTCAATGGGCAGGAGCGGTGAAGGAGCGGTGAATACACCGCTCCTTCACCGCTCCAAAAAAGCGGTTTGCAGGACTTTTTTCACCGCCCTGCCTGCGCACCGCTTCAGTGTGAAAGCCCTCGGGCTTTCACACTGAACAAACAGCGGAGGCTGTTTAGGGGCGTTTTTCAGGCGGTATTTTTAGCGCAATACCGCCTGAAAACCGCTCCAGTGTGAAAGGGGCCTTTGAGTAGTTATTACCAAACTTTCCCTAGAAATCCACGTTAAAGTGTATCTAAACCCAAAAATTAAACTTTGATGTAGTGACTGTGAAACGTTTCACATTTCCAGCATGTGCAAAAAAATAACTGTCAATCTTGCCAGAAATGTAATTTCCCTAGTAATTTTCTGAGTTTGAAAGGACAAAAAAAAATATTTATTTTGTGTAAACTGCCAGCCCCATCAATCTATAAAGTAGATGAACAGAGGCAGACATGTTTAAGTCCATCCTGTGTGACAATCATAGCTCCATCTATCTATACAACAGTGAAGTAAATGTTGGCACAAAGGGACAGGACAGGAAGTGTCTTATTATCCAGGATTAGCAGGTTGCCTCCCCCCCCGAAAAAAAACAAAAAAAAACCAAAACACTAATGCAGCCACTACCATGCAAGAATTGACAAACTGCAATAGATTAACCCCCCTGGCGGTATTCCCGAGTCTGTCTCGGGGTGGATTTTACATACCAAAAGCGGTATCCCCGAGCCAGACTCGGGCTTGCATCGCAGGATCCAGGAAGAGTTTACTTACCTTGTCCCCTGGATCCTGCGATGTCTCCCCGCTGTGATCGGCGAGCCGCTGTGTCTCGCTCGATTCAGTGCCAAGCTCCGTTCCCTGCGAGCGTTGCGACGCACAGGGACGGAGTTCGGCGGTAAATTCAAAAGTGAAACACATAGTATAGATACAGCATACTGTAATCTTACAGATTACAGTACTGTATCAAATAACTACACATCCCCTTTGTCCCTAGTGGTCTGCCCAGTGTCCTGCATGCAGTTTTATATATATAAAACTGTTCTTTCTGCCAGGAAACTGGAGATTGTCCATAGCAACCAAAACTGTCTCTTTACATCAAAAGTGGTTTTAGACCAGCTAGAAAAAAGCGATAATAAATTATAATCACTTGCAGAATTGAGCGATAGTGATTTGTGGGGAGATCCGTCATCAAACACTAAAAGTAATCAAAGCTAAAATTCTGCAACTGAGCAAATTTCAGTGTTTTTGATTTGATTACATTATTATATAATTTTTATTATTATTATATGTTTTAATTATTTATAGTTATTTATTATATTATAATTTTTTATTTCGTTTTTCAAACTTTATCATACCCGGGATGTCTACTAGACTCTTGTTTGGACAGATTTAAGTGAACTATTCCTAAGAATTACAGGCCTACAATATAAAACGCCAAATTTCTGTGCAAAATAATTGTACCGCTTTCAGCACCTAAAATCTGAAATAATCATACCGCCAGGGAGGTTAAAGGTTTCTTTTTGGACTTAGGAACAATTTAAAAGCCTATCATAATAGCGCTTGGTGCGCATAAGGAGTACATTTTAGCACCAGACTTGAAGGTTAATAGTGTGCATACTGGGTCTACTTTAATGTGTTGCTAGATACCCTACTGCACCCAGCAACAATGTGTGAAAAGAGACCTGTGCATTAGCAAAAAATGCAAGAAAACAAACGTTAACAGAAATTTACTTACCAGTCTTCCTCTTTCGTGTTTTGAGGTCAACAACTACAGCTCTATTTTTCTCAGTGAAATGCTTTAATATGACAACATCATGTGGTTCTTTGGCATTATCAACATACACAGACCGTGTTCCCATACAGAGTACCTGCAATGAGACATAAAACAAAATGACAACGTCAAAGGAATATATAGCCTTTTCAGCCTTGGACACACATGTAAAAGAGGTTCTTAGGCAGTCACATCAGAAGTAACTTTAATTAGAGAGGCTGACTAGGGTCTAACTAGGAAAAGTGACAAGTTGTTTTGTAAGAGAACATCCCCCATTCGTACTTTCATTGCCTGTGCTCCGCTTGCCCATGGGAACTGGGAGTCCTAAACCTCAGTAAGCTCCATGTTGCTGGTGTCAGAGCTAACACATAGGGTTAACTTTTTCCTATTCAAATGACAGTTGTCGGGCCTGGTGTTTGGCAACTCAAGCCCGAGCTCTGTATACTGGGAGGTTGTCACATGGTCTACCATAACCAGAAGCACTGGGTATTCTTGAAGGCTCAAACAGAAGAACAGAGCAACATGGGTGAATTTTGAGGGCGATTTGGTGGGGCCTTTCCCTAAAGAGAACCTGTGCACCTACCAGAATACTGGGTTTTGTTACAGAAAAAAAAACACAATTCCATGGTCAATAGCTCTGTGATCATGCCCCTCTGCCATTTGCACTTTACCTTTGTCCCTTCACTGTGATGAGCAGCCTTGCTAACAAATGGTAAATTGCAACAGGAAGAGGGTGGGCAAGAGACAAGTGACTGCAAAGTCTATCCTGGAATTCTGGGGCATTGGGCACTCTACAAGAGATCCAAACCCATCATGCAGGCACATGAAGATGCACAATATTTGGGGTACGTTACAGTTCTTATGGGGCCATTGGTTTCACACATGGCTCTTCTAGCCATACTAGACAAGATGTCTGTTTCAGCTGCTATCCCCAATGCGTATCTTCTAACCATACTAGACAGGATGTCTGTTTCAGTGGTTATCCCCAATGAATAACCCTTTGGTCTTCTTGTGGACAAAGAAAAGAAGCTGAATGTGATCACGGAGTTTGCCTGACCAGAGGCTGAAGAAGCAAAATGCATAAGGCAAAAGAAACTCTCCAGAAACCAGTATTTGTTGTAAAAAGATGAAGTGATTTATTGTATTGTCCTTCCTTTTTTATGCATAGGTTCTTGTAATACTGCCACATCACTTAAAGTGATATTACACCGCTAAGTTGTTTTAAAAAATTTTTGCAGTGGATTTAATCACTAAGTGCACAGCTACTTCATATTTTACTCCTTCTTTCCCATGTTCCTGTTTAATTTGGTGACCTGACAACTGTCCCAGGTTTCCTCTTTCACAGTGGCTCCTTTCTCTTGCAGTATCCTATGGAGCAACCCTTGCATGCAGGGACTAGTTGTGTCAACCTAAACTGTGCATCAAAAGAACACACAGCCTGGAGGCAAGGCTCACCCCTGCTCCTCCCTCCCCCTCCTTTCTTCAGGCTAACAGACTGACTCTAGACTGCACGGTCCACTATAAATGCTTTCCTGTGAAGATCAGAAGTTCAGTGTAGAAGCACCGAGAAAGCAGGGGCCAGAAGCTTTGAAAAATGCTGTAAAATGCAAGTGCTGGGGTAAAAATTTTAACAAATAGTTTATTTTTGAGTTTAAAGCGGAGTTCCAACAACATATTGTTTTTTTTTTTTTTTTTGTAAATATCTTACGACCATAACTTATAAATATACCACTCATGTTTAATTGTATACATCGCTGCTCAATTTACGTTCAAGTAAAAAAATAACTTATATTCTCCTGTCCTGGCAGTTCCCATATTGCTTGTGGGCATGTGAAGCCTGCAAGCACTATCTTCCGGGATGCGGTGCAGCTGAGCGACCAGCATGCACCGTCGTTATCGCGCATGCGCAGTAAGAAAGGCTCGCAGCGCTGTAAACTTCTCTTGTTGCCATCACAACGGGCGGCATAGTTGGACGTGCCCGCCCCGTTGTGATGGTAACGAAGATATCTTGCGATGCTGAGCGGCGACGATCCACACTGACTGCTGGGAATTATGACACCAAGCTCCCAGGAAAAAGTGCACCGCAGGAAATGACGTGATTAGCCGTGGGTGGGAGAAGGAGGAAGTAAAATGGAACAGCTTAGAAACAAGGTAAGCTAACTGAAAAAAAAAAAAATCAATGAAGAAAATATTGCCAATGATATATTAAATAAGATAAAGTTAAAAAAGTGGGTGGAACTCTGCTTTAATGTGTTAGTCTAAAAAAAGCTGATGGTGTACTGCTACTTTAAGCACTTGCTTACTGGGCACTTAAACCCCCCCTCCTGCCCAGACCAATTTTCAGCTTTCAGCGCTGACGCACTTTGAATAACAATTGCGCGGTCATACAACATTGTACCCAAATTAAATTATTATCTTTTTTTCACAGAAATAGAGCTTTCTTTTGGTGGTATTTAATCACAGCTGGGATTTTTATTTTTTGCTAAACAAACAAAAAAAGATGGAAAATTTTGAAAAAAAAAAAAAAAAAAATCATGTTTCATTGTTTGTTACAAAATTTTGCAAACAGGTCATTTTTCTCCTTCATTGATATGTGCTGATGAGGCGGCACTGGTGGGCACTGATAGGCTGCACTTATGGGCACTGATGGGCACAGATAAGATGAAACTGATGGGCACAGATAAGATGAAACTGATGGGTGGCACTGGTAGGTGGCTGCTAGGTGGCACTGGCAGGTTGGGCACTGAGGAGCTGGCGGCAGCTCTCCGTGTCATAGACTCGCTGATCACAGAGCGTGCCGTGCCGCTCGGGCACAGGAGGATGTCAATAGACGCCCTCCCGGCAAAGCAGGTCCGTGCTGTAGAAGAAGTTAAAGGCCATTAATATATATAAGTTAGCAATGAGTTCATCATTTTCAGAACAATGTTTCTTGTGTTAATGTCATATCCTCATCAATATATATTTGCAAACTAACCATGCACATGCAAAGATGCTTGTGCCAGGACCACACTGTTTATAGCCACCCTTAACATTCAAAACAGATTTATCTTCCTTAAAAAATGTAAAGCGTACCATTTTAACTATCACCAGATAAAGTTTGCATAAAACATGTAAATAAAAGGGTACTTCCATTTCTGCATTTACTAGACAATAAGGATCCCTAGACATATAATTAGAAATTCTCAGTTGCTGCTCAGACAGACTGATTAAAGCCTGTAAAGCTTGAGTTGCTTTTGTACACCTATTATACTAGGCTTGTAATAGCATCAACATGGGGATAACGCTGTAAATCACTTGGGTATGGAATTATGCACTCACCGGCCACTTTATTAGGTACCTGTTCAATTGCTTGGTAACACAAATTGCCAATCACATGGCAGCAACTAAATGCACTTAGGCATCTAGACGTGGTAAAAACAACTTGCTGAAGTTCAAACCAAGCATCAAAATGGGGAAGAAAGGGGATTTAAGTGACTGAACGTGGCATGGTTGTGGTGTCCATGGGCTGATATTTGAAAAAACTGCTGATCTATTAGCATTTTCACACACAACTATCTCTAGGGTTTATATTGAATGATCTGAAAAAGAGAAAATATCCAGAGAGCGGCAGTTGTGTGGACAAAAATGCCTTGTTGAGGTCAGACGAGAATGGGCAGACTGGTTTGAGATGATAGAAAGACAACAGTAACTGAAATAACCACTTGTTACAACCAAGGTATGCAAAATATCATCTCTGAACGCACAACACATTGAAGCTTGAAGTAGATGGGCTACAGCAGCAAAAGACCACACTGGGTACAACTCCTGTCAACCAAGAACAGGAAACGGAGGCTACAATTTGCACAGGTTGACCAATATTGGACAATGGAATGTTGGAAAAACGTTGCCTGGTCAGAGTCGTCTCGATTTCAGCTACAACATTCAGATTGTAGGATCAGAATTTGGTGTAAAATAAGAAAGCATGGATCCATCCTGCCTTGTATCAATGGTTCAGGCTGGTGGTGGCGGTGTAATGTTGCGGGGGATATTTTCTTGGCACACTTTGGGCCCCTTAGTACCAATTGTTTAAATGCCTTGGCTTACCTGAGTATTATTGCTGACCATGTCCATCCCTTTATGACTACAGTATACCCATCTTCTGATGGCTACTCCCAGCAGGATAATGCACCACGTCACAAAACTCAAATCATCTCAAACTGGTTTCTTGAAACATGACAATGAGTTCACTGTACTCCAATTGTCTCCACAGTCAACAGATCTCAATCCAATAGAGCAATGCTTCTTAACTCCAGTCCTCAAGCACCCCCCCCCCCCCCAACAGGTCATGTTTTCAGGCTCTCTGTTGGGGGTACTTGAGGACTGGAGCTGAGAAACATTGCAATAGAGCACCTTTGGGATGTGGTGGTATTGGAGATTCGCATCATGCATGTGCAGCCGACAAATCTGCAGCAACTGCGTGATGCTATTATGTCAATGTGGACCAAACACTCTGAGGAATGTTTCCAACAACTTGTTGAATCTATGTCACGAATAATTAAGGCAGTTCTGAAAGCAAAAGGGGGTCCAACCCGGTAGTAGCAAGGTGTACCCAATAAAGTGGCTGGTGAGTGTGTACATACACACGCGCATATATATACACATATACACAAACAACCCCACCACCATGCGGGGATAGAAGGTATTTCATTTCTGTTTCTTAGTTCTTCAAGTAGGTGAATCCCTTTTGTGAATGTACCGCTCTGAGGTGCAAGTTTCATTACCAGACAGTCTGCTGTCATATGATTATGTTCAACTTCCACTTCTGAGAATAGTATAACACAAAACGCTGGCCTGATTGTCAGCAACAACATAATTTTAGGCAGTGGAATGAATTAGTGCACTACAACCATTCCAGTATAAAAAACAAAAGCAGGTAGGTCATGTTTCACATTTCAAGGCTTAGCTTTCATATTTGACAGGCGTGTGGATTTAAATAACTTTCACGTAAGCAACATTTTTGGTTGTATTTGAAAACATCTTACCTCAGGGAATCCAACCAAGACCAACAAAGTAAAGATATTTGTGTTTTTCAACTGATGAGGCAATTGTTGCATACAGTGATCAGTGAAAGCATTCATCACTTTCTGCCATTTTGGAGAACCATTTAACTCCCGCAGGATGTCAGACATAGTACAGGCCCAATCAAGACCAACTTTGCTGTAAGAAAGAAAGAAAAAAAAAAAAAAAAAAAACGCACAAATTTACACACACTAATTGAAATCAACACATGCCTTTTTATTAAATATATCCACAAACCCGAATTAATTTGGTTCCAAAAGATAGTGTTCATAAAAAATAAATAAATAAATAAAGCCATAGTGCATACAGGTGTCAGGATGAGAGAATGAAATACACACCTGTCTAGACATAGAGCTCCGAGAGTGAACAGCAGCTGAGTTGTAATCCAACCATCTGGCACAGAGCTCCCATCATCTGCTATTTGCAAGATGTGTTTGGAAGACAGGACTTTTTTCACAGCATTGTCCACCTCAGCTGGGTTTAATCTGAGAATCAACTGACCCAGAAGGCCCAATGTTAAATGATAGGATTCATTTAAGTGACCAACATTGGTGATAACTACTTCAAACATCAGTGGTAGCACTTGCTGCAGGTTCACTATGGAACTCGCTGCATCCTGCAAGAGAAGAAAATCCATTTAAATATAATCTTTCTTTTTAGTTATAAAAGATCTGCATTGGATTTCAACAGAAAAAGGGCATTTTTGTACATTTGTAACGTTCTGACCTAAAAAAAATTGTTGTAATCTGGAAACTTTTGCAGAGCCACAATTTGCATATGCTTTTTGTACATATACCATGGCAAGAAAAAGTATGCAAACCCCTTGAAATTAACTGGAGTTCTGCAGTAATTTGCCATAAAATGCGATTTGATCCATGTCTTGGTCACAACAATAGACAAACACAATGTGCATAAGCTAACACAAACACACCTATTAAACATTCACAGTGCTGGAGGAAAAATTAAGTAAACCCATTGACCAATTACGTCAATAAATGCGAATTGGAGTTGAAAGTTGGAACACTTGGAGCCCAATTAATGTAATGAGTTTGGACGTGTGGTTTAGAGCTACTTTGAATAAAGACACTCACACATTTTACGGCCTCTTTCACACTGGTGGAGTCTGCCAGCGAATCCGTATGCTCAGCAGGGGATCTTTCCACTGATCCCCGCTTAGCAGGTGGATGACAGGTCTGTGTACGCTCCGATGATGTAGAGTGGACATGGACAGAGCCCACTGTCCTCTATGGCAGTGGTTCTCAACCCTGTCCTAAAGTACCCCCAACAGATAGATATTTTATCTAAGAGAAATTCCCAAAAGATGGCCTGTTGGGGGTACTTGAGGACAGGGTTGAGAACCACTGCTCTATGGGCTGTCAGAAGGAAATGGAATGCCTGTCATTCAATAGATGGATGGGTAACAGATCCTCATCCGTCTGTTTTTAGCAGACAGGATCAGATTGGATGTTGGAGGGTATCAATGGACACATGCCCGTTGACATTCGTCACTCCATAGACAGCAATGGATGGTCCTATCAGGTCTGCCTGAAAAACTGAAAGGCGGAACCGATTGGTCCATCTGTGTGAAAGGGGCCTAAGACTGCGTTTCATAAGAAGAATCAGCTGATGTTGACTAGGCCTGGCAAAAAGGTGGTCTCAGAAGACATACGATCAAGAGCAGTTGACCTGCATAAGGCTGGAAAGGGAAACAAAGCCATCTATCTCTAAGTGTTGAAGCATCCATCAGTCAATAGTTACACAAACTGTCTATAAAATGTAGTACTGTGGCTACCCTTCCTAGAAGTGGGCAACCATCAAAGGCACAACACAGAATCCTCAATGAGGTAAAGAAGAATTGATGAGTACCAGCTAAGGTTTGAAGACATCACTGGAACAAGCAAACATCCCTGTTCATGCATCTATCATTTCTAGAGTCTATGAACAGGCAGGGTATTTATGAAAGAACACACTGGAGGAAGCTGCTGCCCTACGGGCCTGCAATTACCGGAAGATCACCTTGGCAAACCCCAGTGCTACTGGAAAAATGTTTTGTGGACTGAAGAAACAAAAGTTGAGTTGTTCAAGAAGATTACTAAGCACTATGTATGGTGCAAAAAAGGCACAACTTACCAACATCAAAACATCATCCCAACGGTGAAGTATGGTGGTGGAAATTTTAGGATTCGGGGTTGCTTCGATGCCTCAAGGCCTAGACCACTTGCCATCATTGAGGAGAAAATAAATTCCCAAGTTTACCAAAATATCCAAAAAGATGACGTCAGGGTAACTGTCCATCAGCTGAAGCTTAGTAGAAGTTGGGTGATGCAGCAGGACAATGACCCTAAGCATCAAAGTAAATTCACCAAAGACTTCAGGAAAAAAAATGCTCCTTTTGGAGTGGCCCAGTCAGAGCCCAGACCTAATCCCATCATTGAGATGCTGTGGAATAACCTCAAGAGAACCATTCACACCAGATATCCTACAAATCTATGTGTGATTAAGCAGTTTTGTAAAGAGGAATGGTCAAAAACTTCTCCCGAACGTTGCGCAGGTTGGATCCAGAGGTACCGAAAGGGCTTTCTTGAAGTCATTGCTGTCAAAAGGAGGTTCCGCTAGCTATTAGGCCAGACAGATAGAACTTTCTTTTGGTGGTATTTAATCACCACTGGGTTTTTTATTTTTTTGCTAAACTAAAAAAAGCCGAACATTTTGAAAACACAAATCCTTATTATTTTATTTGGGTATGAAATTTTGCAAATAATTAATTTTTCTCCTTCACTGATGTGCGCTGATATAGCTGCACTGATGGGTATTGATGAAGAGGCACTGATAAGGCTGCATTTATGGGCACTGTGATCAGTGTCTTGGTTATCAGTGTAAATGTGATCAGTCACAGAAAAGACAGCGGCTTTCCTTTCCTCACACAGTGACAGTGCTGAGGAAAGGAAATGCTGATAACCGGCATTTGTTTACATGGGATCAACTGTGATTGGAAACAGTTGATCACATGGTGAAAAGCCAATGTCATTGGCTCTTTAACCTGATATGTAATGCATTGTGTCCGAGGGACACGGCTCACCACAGAGCACTGCACGCACGAGCAGCGTGACTGAGAAGTCATTATGACGCTCGACTTGAAGGAGTGTCCCGCCTGGCCGTCAATCTGCTATAGAATGGACGTGAACTGGTTAAAGGGTGTGTTCAATAAAAACACAAGAAAATTGGTCTGTTTTAACAGCTGAACCCTTTGCTGCCAGACCCTGCACTCCACTTACAACCACTTCAGCCCCGGAAGATTTTACACCCCTCATGACCAGGCCATTTTTTTGAGCTACGGCACTGCGTTACTTTAACCACTTCAATACCAGACACTTTTGCCCCTTCCTGCCTAGGACAATTTTCAGCTTTCAGTGCTGTCACAATTTGAATGACAATTGCAACACTGTACCCAAACAAAATTTTTATCATTTTCTTCCCACAAATAGAGCTGTCTTTTGGTGATATTTGATCACCTCTGCAGTTTTTATTTTTTGATAAACGAAAAAAGACCATTTTTGAAAAAAAAAAAAAAAAAAAAAAGTTTTTCTTAGTTTTTGTCATAAAATTTTGTTTTCCCCATTCACTGACGGGCACTAATGAGGTGGCACTTATGAGGCAGCCCTGATGAGTTGGCAGTGATAAGGTTGCACCGATGGGCACTGATGAGGAAGCACTGATAGGCGGCATTGATATGCAGCACTGATGGGCACCAATAGGCGGCGCTGATATGCAGCACTGATAGGTGGTACTGACAGGTGTTACTGCTGGGCACTGATTGGCACTGTGGTGGGCACTTGAAGGGTTTTTTATTGGTGGAATGCTAGGCACTGATTGGTAGTTTTTTTTGCACATCTGAGGGGACTGTGCTGATTATCAGCACATAACCCCCCCCCTCTGACAGGGAGAGCCGCCGAGCTGCTCCGATCGGCTCTCCCTGTCAGCCGTTTACCGGCACTTCCTGGTTCCCGCTGTGATTGGTCACATCTGATCACGTGGTAAGAAGCCTCTAACAGAGGCTTCTTATCACGATCGGAGATGCGGGGTGTCAGACTGACACGCCGCACTCGCGATCGTCGTGCTGCGCACCGGCATGTTTTCCTGCTGGACGTCATATGACGCCCAGTCAGGATGACAGAACCACTTCCCAGCCGTCAATCTGCTATAGGCTGGGCAGGAAGTGGTCAACTGACAATTACACGGTAGTGCGACGCTGTACTCAAATAAAACTAATGTCCTTTTTTTCCCACAAATAGAGCTTTCATTTGGTGGTATTTGATCACCTCTGTGGATTTTATTTTTTGCACTATAAACAAAAAAAGAGCGACAATTTAAAAAAAAAATAATAAAATAAAAAAAATAATATTTTTTACTTTCTGCTACAAAACACACCCAATAATAATAAAAAAAAAAAAAAAATGGAATTTCTTCATCAGTTTAGGCCAATATGTATTCTGCAACATATTTTTGTAAAAAAAAAAATCCCAATAAGCGTATATCGATTGGTTTGCGCAAAAGTTATAGTGCCTACAAAATATGGGACATTTTTATTGCTTTTTTTTTTTTTTTTTTTTTTTTTTACTAGTAATGGCGGCGATCAGTGATTTTTAGCAGAACTGCGACATTGTGGTAGGCAAATTGGACACAACACTTTTTTTGGGAACTAGTGACATTATTACAGTGATTAGTGCTAAAAATATGCACTGTTACTGTACTAATGACACTGGCAGGGAAGGAGTAACACCAGGGGCGATCAAAGGGTTAAATGTGTCCCTAGGAGGTGCTTGCTTACTGTGCGGGGGATGGACCGATTGGGTGAAAACAGAGATCTGTGTTCCTGCTTAGCAGGAACAGAAGATCTGTGTCCTCCCCTGTCAGAACGGCGAACTGCCTTGTTTACAAAGGCAGATCACCGTCCAGCCTGGCTCCCCCTTCTGTCCAATGGGCGTGCGTGCACCCACAGTATCTATTGCACTAAATGACATACACGCAATAGAGCCGTCCTGCCGCAGTATATATGTGGTAGGCGGTCTTTAAGTGGTTAAACACTAACTGCCTGGAGTTTGCATATGTTCTCCCTGTGCCTGCGTGGGTTTCCTCCAGGTACTCCGGTTTCCTCCCACACTCCAAAGACATGCTGGTAGGTTAATTGGATCCTGTCTAAATTGTCCCTAGTAAGTATGAATGTGAGTTAGGGACCTTAGATTGTAAGCTCCTTGAGGGTAGGGACTGATGTGAATGTACAATGTATATGTAAAGCGCTGCGTAAATTAATAGCGTTATATAAGTACCTGAAATAAAATAAAAATAAAATAAAACTCAAGTGGCCAGACCATTTTTACAATTTTTCCTTTGCTTTTTATCTTTCCCGTTCAGCTTTCAGAATATGTAAAAGACCCCCAAAACAATACATTTTCTGAAAGCACATGACCAGTAGAATAAAAGAGAATGCTGCTGATTTTTAAGGCACCGCAATATTTGCACGAATGTTTATCAAAACAATATTCTCGCTCAAAATACACTAAAATCATTAGTAGATACAAAGCAAAGCTGTTATATTTCTACTAAAAATAGAATCTAAACCTGTACTGAGTTAATAAAGAATAAATATTCGTAAATTTTAAACTGCGCCTTTTGTGAAATAGTGAAAATTGAGGGTATGCAAAACTATAAACAACTTTCTGGAGGTTTGCATTTTTAACTTACAACTTTGAGTGTTTGTAGCCCCCCAAACCATAAATTTTTTGAAAGCATATAACCAGTAGGATAAAAAGAAGGTGCTACAGATTTTTAAGGCACGGTGATATGTGCGCAAAGTTCTAACAATATTTTTGCAAAAATTAAACTAAAATCATTATTAGCAGATACAAACACAACAAATTTTACAAAATTCACAAGATATATAAAAGCTAAACCTGTATTACGTTAAAGTGGAATTCCAGTTACAATTAAAAACGTACCCTCTTTTTGTATGAAAAATGTAAAACTTTTATATTAAATTACCATTTTGATTGCTGAATGTAGGATTAGAAAAAAATGTCAACCCTCCTATCACAGAGGTATTTGTTAGGCATTTTTTTTCTGACACTCAGCTGGCCACCTGCATCCTAGTCCTACATAACTACTTTGTTACCCCTCCTTGCTTTATTCTACGCTAACTCACATCTTCAAGCCTACCCTTTCTTCTGACATCTTCCCTACTTCTCTAAAACATGCTATGGTCACCTCCATACTTAAAAAAAGCCCTCGCTGGACCTCATCAGTCTGAGCAACCCAAGACTTTTTAATCTCATTCTGAGCTACCACCTTACTGATAGCAACTGTCTCAATCCCTTTTAGTCTAGATTTTTGCCCGCAAACCTCCATATAGAAACTGTCCTCCACATCGCACCACCTCTTCAAAAGCAAATCCACTTCCTTGGCCTCCAAGACTTTGCTTTTGCCGATTCTTCTACCTTGGTAAGTAGGCAATGACATATCAATTTTAATATATGAAACTTTGGGGACTTACTGATTTTAAAGGAGGTAACATGGCTGCTATAAGTCCTAATATACGTTCCTGAGAGCATTCAGCAAACAATTGGTCAGGGCTTAGGATTGTAGCTTTGTCAACAATATGTTTCTTGGACAAGTCTCCAGGAACTATGGGGTTAAGGAAAAAAAAAAAATTACCAGAAATACATATTGACCAATCAGTACAAAACAAGGTATAAATGGGTAACTAACATAAACATCCTTTTGTAGGGCTTTCTCGGTCTTCATCCTCATCTTCTGCAGCATATTGCTTCTGTGAAGTGAAAATATTTACTTTAGTAACAAGTCTACACTGCATAAAACATGAAAAAGCATCAAAACAGAGAAGGACTGATTAATGAAAACTGGAGCAAAATAAAAGGGAAAGTGATACACGGAAACCAGTCAACATCTTCATTCCACAGTGAAAGTTACAAGATGAAAGCAAACACCTGACAAGTAGTTCAGGACAGGATCTTTTTGGTCTTTAGCTTTCTCTTCATTATTACGTGTATGTTATGTACTGACAAAGAGCATGTAAAAATACTTGTGTGTACATATAATGCAAAATAGAAAAAGGACACCATCTGACTTGGTTGCCATGGATAACATTAATATTTTCAAATTTTTAACCGCTTCAGCCCTGGAAGATTTGTCTGCCGAATGACCAGGCCATTTTTTGTGATTCTACACTGCGTCACTTTAACTGACAATTGCGCGGTCGTGTGCACCCAAACAAAATTGAGGTCCTTTTTTTCCCACAAATAGAGCTTTCTTTTGGTGGTATTTGATCATCTCCGCAGTTTTTATTTTTTGCGCTATAAACAAAAAAAAGAGCGACAATTTTGGGGGAACAAAAACGTAATATTTTGTACTGTTTGCTATAATAAATATCCCCATTTTTTTTTTTTTTTTTTTAAAAAAAAGCTTATTTTTTCTCAGTTTAGGCCGATGTATTCTCTTATATATTTTTGGTAAAAAAAATAAATAAATAATATCGCAATAAGCGCATATTGATTGGTTTGAGCAAAAGTTATAGCGTCTACAAAATAGGGGATAGATTTATAGCATTTTTATTATTTTTTTTTACTAGTAATGGCGGCGATCTGCGATTTTTATCAGGACTGCGACATTATGGCGGACACATCGGACACTTTTGACATATTTTTGGGACATTAGCATTTATACAGCGATCAGTGCTATAAAAACGCACTGATTACTATAAGTGTCACTGGCAGGGAAGGGGTTAACACTAGGGGGCGATAAAGGGGTTAAATGTGTTCCTAATGTGTGTTTTAACTGAAGGGGGATGGGACTGTGCAGGGGAAATGACAGATCGCTGTTCATACTTTGTATAAACAGACAATCTGTCTCTTCTCCTCTCAGAGAACTGGGATCTGTGTGTTTACACACACAGTTTCCGGTTCTTGCTGTGTCACGAACGATTCGCATTGGCTCAGGGGGCTGGCTCCCCTAGTGGCCACAGGGGGAAGCGACGTAACATAATGTCGTTTCGCCCAGCCGTGCCATTTTGCCGCAGTACAACTGCGGCGGCTGGTCAGCAAGTGGTTAAATAGGCCAAATTAATTGATAAAGGACCTTTTTTTGTTTTAGATAGAATAGGGAACATCTCCAGACTGTGTAAAAACACATCCACGCTCCAAACCTAAAAAAGGGAATTTTGACTTACCTGTAAACTAACCAAAGTATCTTGGAGTACAGGACAGCAGCAGGACTTCTAACTTTAGGTGATTTGACCCTGAAAAGCTTTTAGGCATACCCTTATAATCTGTGGGATCTTTTTTAAGCAAGCAATGCAAAGCAACTCAAACAATGGAGAGGCTGTAGTGTACTCTAAGATACAAAATTTAAATGCAAATCAAAATTACTTTCATCTTAACTGTAAAGTACAGGACGGAGGCTGAATATTCATAGCCCCTGGGACCCCCACAAAAAACTAATCAGTAGGGTGAGCAATAACAAGACTAAACAGATTCATGCCAATGGACCCAATAAAAAAGGGTCAGTGCTGATGAAAGAATCTTGTGGCCGAAAGCTGCATCCGCAGAGGCCTGGACATCACCTGGCAGAACTTGGAGAATGTGTGGATTAGTAAAGCCAAAGAAATGGCGCTCTAGGCGAGTGACTGACTCTCACCTGTTGTGAACTGGAACCCAGGGTGCTGCACAGCTCATCTGTGGGCACTGGGATTCAGTAGCATGCAAAATCCAGAATATTGCTGCACTCCTTGGTATCTTTATTGAAGCATTAAAATCACATTACAGGTACAGCAGGAACATAAAAGGTAACTCGTTTCATGCTAAAGTCATCGCTTACTCAAACCTCATATACACATACATTGCATGAAATATATACAATATCCCACAAAAGTGAGTACACCCCTCACATTTTTGCAAATATTTTATTATATCTTTCATGTGACAACACTGAAGAAATTACACTTCGCTACAATGTGAGCAGTGAGTGTACAGCTTGTATAACAGTATAAATTTGCTGTCCCCTCAAAATAACACACAGCCATTAATGTCTAAACCACTGGCAACAAAAGTGAGTACACCACTAAGTAAAAATGTCCAAATTGGGCCCAAAGTGTTAATATTTTATGTGGACACCTTTATTTTCCAGCACTGCCTTAACCCTCTTGGGCATGGAGTTCACCAGAGCTTCACAGGTTCCCACTGGAGTCCTCTTCCACTCCTCCATGACGATATCATGGAGCTGGTGGATGTTAGAGACCTTGTGCTCCTCCACCTTCCATTTGAGGATGCCCCACAGATGTTCAATAGGGTTTAGGTCTGGAGACATGCTTGGTCAGTCCATCACCTTTACCCTCAGCTTCTTTAGCAAGGCAGTGGTCGTCTTGGAGTTGTGTTTGGGGTTGTTCTGTTGGAATACTGTCCTGCGGCCCAGTTGCCAAAGGGAGGTGATCATACTCTGCTTCAGTATGTCACAGTACATGTTGGCATTCATGGTTCCCTCAATAAACTGTTGCTCCCCAGTGGTGGCAGTGCTCATGCAGCCCCAGACCATGACACTCCCACCACCATGCTTGACTATAGTCAAGATGCACTTGTCTTTGTACTCCTCACCTGGTTGCAGCCACACACGCTTAACACCATCTGAACCAAATAAGTTCATCTTGGTCTCATAAGACCACAGGACTCCTCTTTAGAAGAGGCTTCCTTCTGGGACAACAGTAATGCAGACCAATTTGATGCAGTGCGTGGTGTATTGTCAGAGCACTTACAGGCTGACACCCCCACCCCTTCAACCTCTGCAGCAATGCTAGCAGCACTCATACGTCTATTTCCCAAAGACAACCTCTAGATATGACGCTGAGCACGTGCACTCAACTTCTTTGGTCGACCTTGGCGAGGCCTATTCGGAGTTGAACCTGTCCTGTTAAACCGCGCTGCAGCTCAGTTTCAAGGTCTTGGCAATTTTCTTATAGCCTAGGCCATCTTTATGTAGAGCAACAATTCTTTTTTTCAGATCCTCAGAGAATTCTTAGCCAAGTTGAACTTCCAGTGACTAGTAAGAGAGTGAGAGCAAGAACACCAAATTTAACACACCTAACACACCTGTACACTCTCACCACTTTATACTGTAGCAAAGGGTAATTTCTTCAGTGTTGTCACATGAAAAGCTATAATAAAATATTGACAAAAATGTGAGGGGTGTACTCACTTTTGTGAGATACTGTATACAAGTGAGCATGGTTTGGCAATTAAGCAATTGAACAATTAACCAATAAAAACTTAGTTTGTGAGAGTGTCCTGCTGTAGTTGGGCTGAATGTCTCCGCCCCTGTCCTCTCCTGCACGGTCATCATCATATGTGTTATACGACATGTTCGTATGGGAAGGCAAGGAGCATAGGCTCTCAGTGTAGTGGGACTGTATTTCTAATTGATTTATTGGTTAATTGTTCAATTGCTTAATTGTCAAACCATGCTCACTTGTATCATGCATATATATATATTTCATGTAATGTATGTGTATATGAGGTTTGATTAAGCGCCGACTTTAGCACAAACGTGTTACCTTTTACGTTCCTGTCATAACTGTGATGTGATTTTAATGCTTAAATAAAGATACCAAGGAGTGCAGCAATATTCCAGATTTTGCTTGTTATTGGAGAATGTGTGAACTAAATACCAGGTATTTAGTTAAACACAAACTTGAGCAACAGAAATCTGATGTTAGAGCACCCAGGAAACCCACACCAATCTGGTGGCATGAGCAAGAAGGGGAATGGAAATACCATAGCTGTTAGAGTAAAAGCTATTACAATGAGAAGTCTTATCCATGTGGCAATAGTTAACTTGGAAACAAGGTGTCCTTTTCAAGACCCTGTTAGCAGGACCAAAAGAGTCTGTTTTCATATAGCGGCTGTATCTTTCAGATAGACTCACAGCCCTGTCACTGCGTGCAAACAATGAAGAACAATTTCCTTGGGATACTTGGGCAGGGCACAAGAAATATATGTAGCTCCTCACAAATTTACTTGCCAGGAGTAGTTAGAGATCTATTGATTTCTCCCTAAGTTTGCCCTTTTTGCACTTTTCTCTTCTACCACTAGGTGGCCGGGCACTTGGTGGTACTAGATATGAGAAGGGCAACTCAAGGTCAGTTTAGGGGTATATGGGGTATCTCTGCCAATGGGCAGGGGTTTTCTTAAATCCCTTGGCCTGCTGGGAGATTTGGGTGAAGTCAGGTGATCTAGGTTCTGTGCCACCTGGACAGCTGTCGTGTTGCCCCGGCTGTTAGGCCGGAGATTGGGCCTATCCCGGGGGCATCTGGCTGCTAGGCTGTCTGATGGCCTATTCAGAAGCAAGAGAGCAGTGCAGGGTTGGGATTGCGGCTTGCAGTCCAACCAGAAATGCCGGTTCTGTCGGCCGGAGCACCTGTCAGTGGTTGGAGGTAGAAGGGAAGCTGTCGCTACTAAGGGACCGACCACCTTATTACCATGGACCACAGTGAATAACTGAAGCAAGTACCGGAGCAGTATTCCCACCGAATGAGCACGGTGGACAATCTTCACTGGACAAACTTCAGGCGTTGATCAAGTCAGGGCCCCAGGCAGTGGAGGTGACGCTTGAAGAGCAGCCTAGGGACTGAACAGGCCAGTGGGGTGAAGCTTGGGAAGTTTCTGGATTGCCAAGCTAGGGACCAAGCAGAGCGGCAGGGGTGACGCTTGAGGAAGATACCACCGTGAAGATTGGAGGAGCTCAAGGGATTCAGTGGCAGGCAATCGGAGGGTCTAGCGAGAGACCGGGAGCTCAGTGGGCTGAAGAACTACAAGGAGAAGTTGTAGTGAAGGTGAAATAACTGTTATGCTTTGTGTTATGAACTGTTAAAGACGGTTGCCATAGGAAACAGCATTCCTGCACGTGCAGATGTGGCTTCTTGCTGGAGGCCTTTCCATGCACGGCTGTTCTTCTATTGAAGTCTTGGAGTCTGCTAATTGAACTTGCAACTACACAAGGGTGTCCTGGCCCTAACCCTCTTTCCCCCAAAAAGTTTGAAAGAGAAATAAACATTTCTTTTGCATTCAAGAAGTGTCTGGCGCCCAATAACTTTATCCACCTTGCACTCACTATGCCTCACAACTTACCACATACACAAGGATGTTAGCCATCTCTGGCCCTGGAGGTTCTTATTAGACTGAAGGAGGCTGGATATTATCCTACAGATAGAATGTCTTTATTAGGGAGAATAGGCGGTTTTGAAAAATAAGACTACTTTGTCCTTGTAAAGTTTTAGAAAGGGCTCCTTACAACAGAGGGCCAGTAAGTCTGAAACATGTCTGACAGACATGATATCCACCAACAAGCCTACTTTGTAAAGGATATCACCCAAGGGTAGTTCCCATAATTGGTCCAAAGAGTGGTTTCTGCAGGGCAGAGAGGATAGGATGAAGGGTCCTGTAATGGGAGTCTGATCTATGAGACAACTTGATTTACTTTTTTTTTTTTTACACAAGAGAGAAAGCGGTCTTGTAGAATAGAATGGGTAAGCTTAAACCTGTCCCTTAGGAGTACTTAGAACCAAGTTTTAGTCAAATTCTCAAAAGCCAGAATGTGAAGTACCGAGTAGTCTCTGAAGTTGAAATGCTTGGTGTTAACATCACGCGAAAAAGGATCTCCAAGTTTGTTACTAGATTTTTCTCAATATGGCTTTTCTGGCCTTGAGTAAAGTGGGAATGACAAAGTCAGATATACCCATCTTTCAAGACCTGGGCTTCAACAATCATGGTAGGTTGCAAGCAGGATGGTATGGGGGGAACCTTGGAACAGGAGGTCTGGTTTGTTCGGTGTTACCTTCTAGAAGTTTAGGTATGTGTACCAAGTTCATTGCAGTTTCTCAATTTGGTGCAATGAGTATTGCCAATTTCTTGTCTTCCTTTATCTTGAAGAGCAGTCGAGAAAGCATCCGCACCAGTGCTTTGTGCACTGGTCTAAAAGTGATTAAAAGATACACTGGTTTCACAATAAATTTAAGAATGTATTCTATTCTGACTATGAAGTATTATCATTAATACCTTTTCTGATCCAGTAGGTTTTACATGGACACCACCAACTTCCTTTTTTAAAGACGTATCCTCATCAGTCTCTGCAATATTACTGTTAGAAGAAGTAACAGTGGAATCGACACTTTTAGGACTGGGATCATTGCGGGTCAACAAGGACAGTAAGGAAGACACTCTGACACCTAAAGAGATGGAAAGAAAAAAAAAATTAGGATTTTTGAATTCACATTGAATACCTTTTCTCGGGGTCCACTGGGGGACACAGCTTATTAAGTAACCTAGGCTTATATTACCACCCACAGAAGTAATAGTCAATAGGCTTACAAAATATGAAAGGCCAGATCCCCTTGAGACTATAACCTCTCCCAACTCACATCTGTTCAGTTGTAGCAAGCAGTCCAAACAGTGAACAACAGCATATGAACAGAGGGCGCAGAGTCCCTTAATGAACTCTGAGAAAAGGAATTTATGCGGAGTAAAAAATCCTATTTTCTCTATTGTCTATTGAGGGACACAGCAAGATAATAGCCAGCCTAGGGACATCCAAATGCATTCCAAACTAGGGGCAGCAACAATTAGGGGTAAAACTAACACAACAAGAAAAAACAGAAGGAAGCAAACGGCATTAAAGTGCCACTTGAAAGCACTTTATCTTGTAATTCATAGACCTGCAGAATAACCTCTGCCCTGAAAGATGATCCTGAGAGATTCCGAAAGCACTGGTTTCTTTATGTGAATCAAAGAACAAGATAACCACTACACCGAAGTGTGCTGGTGAAGATCATGTTTTTTTATTGTACAAAATAGGTCTATGCTATAGCTGCAAAAGGTTCTCAAAGAATAAGTTCATGTTTGTAAAATAAATAAATAAATGCACACGTTTTTGCAGGTAAAATATGTGCATTTTTTTTTTTTTAAATAGGATCTTGCAAAGCATTGTACCTGCAATCAGCAGATCACGGATGGAATGCAGGACTCCTGCAGACTGTCTGTGTAAGCTGTCTGCTTGTACCTTCTACAAGCAGGCAGTTACACACTGACAAGAAAAAACAATAAACTACCTAGAGCGCTCAACATCGCCCTGGTAGTTCACTGATAACTACAAGCCGACAGCCACAAAGGCCCACAGCAGTGTTTTGTTTTTTTTTTTATTGTGACAGCTAGTTCAGGAGGAAGATCCCCAGCTCGCTGTCACTAGAAGTGGCAGGTTGGGAAATGGCTGCAGCAGTGGGAACATGTTACACCTTACACTTTGCCGCGTCAGCCAAAAATGTAAGGTAAGGTCCATCAATCAGAGAATGAGCCAAAAACGCAGCAGAGCAAAACTCATTTAAACTGGTCTGTTGCAAACTAGAAAACTGTTCTGTGCCCAGATGAATCTAAATTTGACATTTTTTTGGGCAACCATGGGTGTCACGTTCCCTAGACTAAAGAGGAGAGAGACCATCCGTCTTATCAGCGCTCAGTTCAAAAACCTGCATCTCAGATGGTATGGGGGTACATTGGTGCATATGGCATAGTCTGCATGCACATCTGGAAACGTACCATCAATGCTGAAAGATATATCCAGTTTTTTGAGCATATGCTCCCATCCAGATGTCTTTTTCAGGGGGAAGGCCTTACATATTTAAGCAATGCCTTCATAGTAGAAGAGTCTGTGTGCTTAACTGGCCTACCTGCCGTCCAGACCTTTCACCAATTGAAAATATTTGGCGCATTCTGAAACAAAAAATCTAACAAAGATGGACTGTGAGTAGTTTGAATCCTATATCAGGCAAGAATGGGACAACATTCGTCTCCCAAAACTCCAGCAACCGATCTCCTCTGTTCCCAGACATTTTCAGACTGTTTTTAAAGGAAGAGGGAATGTCATACCATGGTAAACATGGCCCTCTCCCAACAAGGAAAGACATTCATACCCATAAGGGCACAAAGCGGAAACAGGTATGAGGTAGGAAGGGTTATAGCCTCAAGAAGGGCTGGCCTTGCGTTTTTTATGTACCTAGTGTCCATCTCTCCATTTCTGTAGGTAGCAGGATAAATCTAGGTTGCCTATCATCATCTGCCCGTGTCTCCCAAAAAGACAAAAAAAAAAAAAAAAAAACACAATAGTAAGGAAACTTCAGAAATACTGTAGAAGCTAGTGAACAATCTTACTCTGTTGACCCATAAATTAACTTTTGGGGGAATAACGCGCCAAGATTCAATCTTTATTATATTTAGAAGTTATTTGTTTTTGATAGATCAAAGCAGAAATCAAAACAAAATTTTGCGCTGAAACCAAAAACATAAAAAATAGTTTTAAACTTTGGCGGAGCAATGTGTGTGCAGTAGACCCTGCCTGCAAAAAAAAAAAAAAAATACAAAGAAAAAAAAGACTACTAATCAAATAAATACAAAATTCCTTTTCAAAGAATAGTTGCATGGCAAGTAGATCATCACACAAAAAAAGCAGTACAAGAAATTTAGAGTGGATGTCTGCAATACAAAGGTTCACAGTTCAATCACATATTTTAAAATCATACCCTTTCCATTTTGAGCCTTCATGAGACAGCTGGCCACTAGATCTGTACAGTTTGCTTGTAGAATCTGAGCACTGGAAATGATATTGGAGTCCAACTTCTCCCCATCTATTTCCCCTTCAGTGGCCAAGTCTGAACAATACAGAGCCAGTGAACTGAAGAGCAGCCATGAGTAGTTGTGAATGTAGGGCTGTATAAGCCTCTGTTTGTCACTGATTGTATTTGTAACCATGGGATATATGGTAATGCTGTGACTTGGCAAATGGCTGGAAGAGAAAACAAGATGCTGGGTAAAAATAGGATTTTTTTGTCATACCTGTAAAATCCTTTTCTTTGAGTACATCATGGGATGCAGAGTTAGGCTAGTATTCATTACCTACTGGGTTATACTTCATCTCCAGGTGAATGGACACTGGTAGACCAAAGGTCTTTAGACAGGAAGTGATCCCCTATATAACCCCTCCCCATACAGGAAGTACTTCAGTTTTGTAGCAAGCACTGAATCCTCAAAAAAAAAAAAAAAAAAAAAAGAGGGGAGGGACCTGTGTCCCATGAAGTACTCAAAGAAAAGGATTTTACAGGTAAGTATGTAGATAAAATCCTATTTTCTTTTTCATACATCATGGGACACAGAGTTAGGCTAATATTCATTACCTACTGGGACGTCCCAGAGCAATAACCTTGAGGGGAGGGAGACAGCCTGCCAAAAAATAGCCATCAGACCTTATAAGGCAGCCCGCAGTACACTGTGGCCGAAAGCGGAATCCTTGGCTGCTTGAACATCCACTTAATAAAATTTTATGAACTTATGCACTGAAGACCAGGTGGCAGCCTTAAAAATCTGAGCCACAGATACCTGATGGCGAAAAGCCCAGGAGGTTCCTACACCCCTGGTAGAATGAGCTCTCGCCCTAAAGGGAGGAGCTTTACATTTCAGACCATAGGCCTAAATGACCATTTGACTGACCCAATTGGCAATGGAAGCTTTGGAAGCTGCTTGCCCCTTCTTGGGTCCTTTTGGTAAAACAAAAAAGGAGTCTGATCCTCGTCTCTCCGAAGATCTAGACAAATAAACCTTGATTGCCCGGACAACGCCCAAGGAATGCAGTCGTCTCTCTTCCGCTGAACGAGGCTGAGAGAAAAAAAGGCAAAGGCAAAATAATGTCCTGATTTAAATGAAAGGCTGACACCACCTTTGGCAAAAAGGATGGAACAGGTCGTAACACGGCCCTGTCGTTGTGAAGGATCAAGTATGGTTCCCTGCACGAAAGGGCCGCCAACTCCGAGATCCTTCTAGCCGAGGTGATAGCCATCAGGAAGGCTAGCTTGCGTGACAGCAAGTCTAATGGAATTTCCTTGATAGGTTCAAATGGTTGTTTCTGTAACACAGACAGCCCCATGTTCAAGTCCCAAGGACACATAGGTGACCTTAATGGGGGAAAGCAAACGAATTGCCCCCTGCATAAAGTTTCGGACCAGCGAATGGAAGGCTAAGACATGCTATGCAATGATCACTGTTTTTTGTGAGGATGGATATCTCTTGTTCCTATTGTCAATTAAGAACAGCATAGGAAAGCAACCCTGGTGGAGTGGTTATCCCTCTAATGAAACAAAGGCACGTTTATATCTATGTCTGGTGAGTGGCCAATCCTTACAAGGGTGGTGGTGTCACTAAAGTGGTGGAAAAAGTCACACAATATCACGGATGTGGGAACAGAATTGGCCTATTAGTGGTGAAAAGACCACACAGGGACATAATAATTAGCTGGCACAATTCACCATGCAGCACTGGACACTTTATTGATTTTGTGCTCATTTTACTTCAATGATTGGAGGCATAGGTGGTGTTATTTTGGGTGCATGTTTTTGTGGATAAGCTAAGGATTTTCACACGTGACACAGGCACTTGTATTGCACAAAAATAATTCTTTGTTTAAAATGTTTATTTATTGGTGTATGTAAAGTGGTATATTCACTTATATATGATAGGGGTCAGCGCAGTCAACAACCTTTTTTCTTTTTTTCCACTCATGGGTGGAACACATTTTTGACCGCAGCAGACACGTTTTTTTATAGTAACTTTAAAATTATTAATAGAATTTTTGCGCCGGTGGCTCACATATTTAAAGGCCTTTGGAAGATTACTAACAGGGCTAAAATCTGACCTCTGATTGTACTCAAAACCAATCTGATTTCCACAGCTGACTGTAGAAAAAAAGAGAATTCTCCCAATCACGTATTTCCGAGGATGCCATTATCTGGCTTCACACCAAGAAATATAAGTCTTCCAGACCTTATGATAGATCTTCCCTAGTGACCACTTTTCTAGCATTCACTAGGGTAGACACCACTGGTCCCGAGATGACACGGTCCTTTAACACCCTGGCTTCAACAGCCATGCCGTCAGATTTAGAGACTGTAAATTGGGGTGGAATATAGAACCTCAAGACAGTAGATCGGGAGACATGGAAGCGTCCATGGCCAGTCTCACAATCTCTGGGAACCAGGGTCTTCTGGGCCAGGCTGGTGCCACCAGAATGACTGGGACCTCCTCTCGCCGAATCCTGGGCAACAAATGTGGAAGGAGAGGGATCGCAGGGAAAGCATAAACCAGGGAGTACTGGCTCCATTGAACTACCAGAGCATCTGCTCTGATTGCCAGAGGGCCTCCTGTTCAGGACAAAAACTGCTGTAGTTTGTGGTTGACCTACTGTAGTAGGTCAACCTCTGGCCATCCCCAACGCTGGCAAATTTCCTGGAACACCCCTGGGTGTAGGAGACCATTCCCCCGGGCAGATCTGCTGGCGGCTGAGATAATCTGCCTTTCAGTTCTCTACTCCCAGGATATGGACTGCCGACAGAATCAGCACATGTCCCTCTGCCCAGGCTAGTATGTGGTTCACCTCCTTCAGAGCTGAACGACTCCTGGTACCGCCTTGGTGGTTTATATAGGCCACAGCAGTGGCATTGTCGGACTGAACCCTGATAGGACAGTCCTGAAGCCCCACCGTCCAGGACCGTGGGCCACACGTACTGCCTGTAATTCCAGGATGTTGATGGGCAGGATCTGTTCTGTCCTTGACCATTTCCCCTGAGCTGTGAGCCCCTTTAGGTTCGCTCCCCAGCCTGAGAGGCTGGCATCTGTAGTCAGTACTCTCCAAGTTATCAGGAGGCGGGATTTTCCTTTTCGCAGGTTCTGATCCTGCAATCACCAGTTTAGGCTTAAGCGTGCCCGAGGAGATAAGAACGATGTATAATCCAGAGTTTGTCCTCTTCTGTTCCAAGCCAACAAGATGCCTTGTTGTAAAGGCCTGGAATGGAACTGGGCATAGGGCACTGCCTCAAAGGGGGACACCATGCCTACTAGAAGACTCATACAGAGCAGAATGGAGGGTTGTCTGGTGCCTCTTATCTGATGCACCTAATCATTCAGGACACAGATCCTTACAGGTGGCAAAAATACCATTGCTTGGAAATTATCTAGGATCAGACCTAAATACTTTAGACTTTGAGCTGGTCTCAAGGTTGACTTTTCGGTATTTATGATCCAGCCTAAGCTTTCCAAATATCACACTGTGCATGTTATGCTCTGTTCTAGAGCCTGTAGTGAGTGATCTCTGAGCAGGAGGTCATCCAGATACCCAAGCATCAGGATCCCATGGGCCCTTAAAGGACCCAGTGCTGGTGCTAGGACCTTCGTGAACACCCGGGGAGCTGTAACAAGCCCAAAGGGTAGAGCCACAAACTGAAAATTACATTTCTCTACTGCAAATCGCAGGAACCTCTGATGATGCTGTAAGAGATAGATATGTGTAAATACACCTTTTATATCGATGGCGGCTAGAAAGTCTCCCATCTGGAGTGAGGCTATTACTGAGCAGACAGACGCCATCCGAAAGGACTGGATCAGTAGATGCTGGTTCATGGATCTTGGGTCCAAAATGGGTCTTGTGTCCCCGTTTGGTTTTTGAGCTGTAAACAGGTTTGAGTAAAACCCCGCACCCTTTTTGAATACAGGAACCTCTACAATCACTCCTTTATATGCACTAAATGATGTAGTGCCTGAAGCAATAAGTCTCTTTTTGGAGGATCCGAGGGAACACTGGATCTTAAAAACCTCGAAGGGAAAACCCCCACAACTCCAGCTTGTAACCGCGGGATATAGTTGAGGTGACCCACTCGTCTTGAACTATTGTTCTCCAAATGTCTGCAAAGTGCAGAAGCCTTTTCGCCACCCGATAGAGTGGGGGCGTCCCCTCAAAAGGAGGGCTTGGTGCTGGGTTTAGGAGAGTTTTGGACCCAGGGCATTTTCTGGCCCTGGCCTTGTGGCTTGCCCCTGGCTCTAGTGCCCTGTAGGCGGCGGAACTGCCTTGGCGCGGAGACACCTGAGGAAGCAGTCCCTGAGGTTTTAAACAAGGGACGCCTGGTGCTTTTCTTCATAAGAAGTAGAGAAATCTTCCCTCCGGAAATTTTTTGGATATATTTGTCCAAATGATAACCAAATAAATGTTCCCCATGAAAGAGGAAACCTGCCAATAACTTTTTACAAGGAAGCTCATCTGACCAGTTCTTAAGCCACAAAAGTCTGCACATATGTACAGACAAGAGAGCCAAACGAGAAACCTGCTGTATTGAATCCTTTAAGGCGTCAACAGCAAAACAGCGCTCAAGGAATATCGGTCTTATTTTTAGCCAAATCATCCTCCTGGTTAGGCCTGTCAGGCTGTCTGACCTGATCCTTACGGACTGACAGATACCAATTGCTGCAACAGCTGGCTGAATAGCTGAACTGGCCAAAGAAAAGGAAGCTTTTAATAATGACTCCAATTTCTTGTCAACAGGGTCTTTTCAAGCCCTGTGCATTATCTACCGGATCTATCTAGGGAAAACATATTAGGAGGAACAAAAATCCTGTCAGGATGTTCCCAATCAGCATACACCGCCTGTTCTAACAGGGGGTGTAAGGGGAAAGCCTGTGCGGCCTGAAAAGGCCTCAGGGTCACCAAAGAGGACCAGGAGGGCTCAGTAACCTCTGTAAGAGGCAACTTAAAGGCAGAACAAACCATCTCAGTAAGAGACTGGATCAAAAGCCTCTGCAACTGAGAGGCAGACATCAACTGGATATCTTCTTGTCCAGATTACTCAGAAGAAAACTCATCCACCAGGCCCTCCACAGAATCCTGAGCTTTTAGCTCTTCCCCATCCTCAACCCATTCCTGCTCCAAATTAGGAGGCTCCAGGGAGGGGAATCTGTCACGCTTCTTGACACCCTGCGGGATTGAGGCAATCATGCCAGCAATCCTGTGCTCTAACCCAGCTAGGGCCGAGAACAGTTCGTCCTTGGTGATGAAAGGTGAAGCAGCAGTGTTGACTGTAGGAACTATACCAGATAGGCGCAGTGGTTCAGATTGCCCGGAAGCCTCTGGGGATACAACACTAGGGATAAGACTAGGTTCATCAGGAACGACTGACAACATAGATGTGCCCTTCCATGTAGTGTAATGCCCTGTACACACGGTCGGACATTGATCGGACATTCCGACAACAAAATCCATGGAATTTTTTCGACGGATGTTGACTCAAACTTGTCTTGCATACACATGGTCACAAAAAAGTTGGTGGAAAATCCGATTGTTCTGAACGCGGTGACGTAAAACACATACGTCGGGACTATAAACGGGGCAGTAGCCAATAGCTTTCGTCTCTTAATTTATTCTGAGCATGCGTGGCACTTTGTGCATCGGATTTGTGTACACATGATCGGAATTTCCGACAACGGATTTTGTTGTCGGAACATTTTATAGCAAGCTCTCAAACTTTGTGTGTCGGAAATTCCTATAGAAAATGTGTGATGGAGCGTACACACGGTCGGAATTTCCGACAACAAGGTCCTATCACACATTTTCTGTTGGAAAATCCGACCGTGTTTACAGGGCATTATTCCCGCTCCTCTTTTCATTTACTAGCCACAAAGAGAGTACCTGGGTGTAGCATTAACACACCTCAGAAGGGAGACCCTTTAATAGGGCTCACCAAGCCCCTATGCAACAATCCTGCTAAGCACCTTTAGCCTGCCAAGAACCTCCTGGTGACTCACGTGACCCGGGTAAGTAGAAATGAACCGCTGCAAATGCCTGGTTCAGAGCCTTTGTGTCCCACAGCTGCCTTCTGGAAGCACCGCTTGGCATACACAGCTTATATAAGCTGGCTGTACGTTGAATGCTCTGCGCATACATGCGGTCCCGGCGAACGGGCTATGACGCGAACCTTCATGCGCCCAGATAAAGGCTACTGCACATGTGTGGAGAAGCCGCGTGCGCCATGACCGCCAAACAAACTGCAGAGCCCAGCGGCACTCTTGCGAAAGCACGTGCGCCATGGTGAACCAGGGCGAAATGGTGCACCCTCATGCACTGTCATACAGGTAAAAAACAGCCAGACACAAGCAAAAAAGGTACACTTTAAAAACACCCACAGCTAGCTCAAAACCCCCTTGTATGGTCACTGCACATAGGTGTCCAGCCTCTAGCTAGCTTGACTGATTGTTATAATCACTGGGACACCCCACAATAATAAATAAAGGGGTTTCACTTACCTGTCCAGGCGCAGGGCAGCTTAGAAACTAAGAGCCCAATCTTCACCCTTCACAGCGGGTTTCTGTCACTTGAGGACCTTCAAGGACTGGGTACCCTTTTCATGTATAGGGTCCACTCCCTTGGACATGTACAGCACCCTGCGGGAATGCCTTAGCACTGTAGTGTCCAGGATTCTACTTCGCAGGGTCCATCGCCCGGAGGCCGTATTACAGGCAAAATATTTCAGGATCTTGAGTCTTCTTTGTGAGGCTCGGGTACCATTTATCTAAGCATAAAAGCCTGTGTCAAATTAATCAGATCGGTCAATCCCTTTCATTTAGGAACCCTTTGTGGGACTAGAGACCTGGAGCTTAGAGAGCTCAAACAACCGTGCCATCCACCTTGCAGACACTGGTAAAAAAACTGAAGTATTTTCTGTATGGGAGGGGTTATATAGGGGATCACTTCCTGTCTAAAGATCTTCGGTCTACTAGTGTCCATTAACCTGGAGATGAAGTATAACCCAGCAGGTAATGAATATTAGCCTAACTATGTGTCTCATGACGTATGAAAAAGAAAATAGTTTTAGGAAATGGTATAAATAAGAGAAAAACAAACATCCTGTGTTCCTCAATGAACAAGAAAGTAAAAAGCTGTGGCTTTAGATGTACTTAAACATCAAGCATTCCATACATCAGCTAATCAGTTGGACAAAGTTTATGAGGGAAAAAAAAAAAAAAAACAGATTGCATTATCTCTTGAGCTGCCATCGAATCCTAATGGGATCCTCATCTCAGCCAACACCCTCACATAACCGGACATAAGTTGTAAGACATCTGTGAAATGTTAAAATATTGAAAAATTGTTAAATGAAAAGTTTCTTTCACACAATGGGTCTAACAACTTACAGCAAATCAATAAGAAATGCTGAGCACATTGTTGCACAAAAAAGTATGATGCATTTGTGTGTCCATAGCCTTATGTAATCCAATTTAAAAATACAAGTGCATAACCATCTTAAGTATATGTAAGCACCTGTCAGGGTATCTCATAGCCTCATAACATCCGTAACATAGATTAAAGTCATTGCACATATTGCAGTTGATTCTATGCCCAATAATAAGTCCTTGGCAATGATCACATGCATATTCCATGTTGACCATTTCATGGTCATCTTCATGGCCCTCAGGTTTTACTCCACCTGTGAAATGAACAAATAAAACTGTAAAAATACACAATAAAATCCCTGCTGTGCTAGGAATTTAAGCAATATGGCAACCATAAAGATGCACAGAATGGGTAACACTGCATTCAAAGAAACCTAGTTGCTAAATGCCTGGGTTTTAAGCAGATGCAAGGCCTGTAAATGTCTCTCAGGCACTGTCCCAAAAAGTATGCAGATCAGTGGTTCAGACTTCACTCTAACTTTCTGATTTGTATTTTTGCCCTGGTACAGACACAACCAAACAAGTAGTATTTATAAAATGAAGTTAGCATGGGCAGCTCCTATATTTATCACAGTAAAGGTTTCCATCAAAGCAGTAGTGCAATAAAACAAAAAAAAAACACTACTGTGCGTTTACCTTTTAAATACACGATACATACAGTATCTCACAAAAGTGAGTACACCCCTCACATTTTTGTCAATATTTTATTATATCTTTTCATGTGACAACACTGAATTACACTTTGCTACAAGGTAAAGTAGTGAGTGTACAGCTTGTATAACTGTGTAAATTTGCGGTCCTCTCAAAATATATCAACACACAGCCATTAATGTCTAAACCGCTGGCAACAAAAGTGAGTACACCCCTAAGTGAAAATGTCCACATTGGGCTCAATTAGCCATTTTCCCTCCCCAATGTTGTGTGACTCATTAGTGTTACAAGGTGTGAATGGGGAGCAGGTGTTTTAAATTTGGTGTTCTCGCTCTCTCTCATACTGGTCACTGGAAGTTCAACATGCCACCTCATGGCAAAGAACTCTGAAGATCTGAAAAAAAAAGAATTGTTGCTCTACATAAGGATGGCCTAGGCTATAAGAAGATTGCCAAGACCCTAAACTGAACTGCAGCACAGTGGCCAAGACCATACAGTGGTTTAAAGGGACAGGTTCCACTCAGAACAGGCCTTGCCATGGTCGACCAAAGAAGTTGAGTGCACGTGCTCAGCTTCATATCCAGAGGTTGTCTTTGGGAAATAGACATATGAGTGCTACAAGTTTTGCTGCAGAGGTTGAAGGGGTGGGGGGGGGGGGGGTCAGCCTGTCGGTGCTCAGACCATACGCAGCACACTGCATCAAATTGGTCTGCATGGCTGTCGTCTCAGAAGGAAGCCTCTTCTAAAGATGACGCACAAGAAACAGTTTGCTGAAGACAAGCAGACTAAGGACAAGGATTACTGGAACCATGTCCTGTGGTCTGATGAGACCAAGATAAACTTATTTGGTTCAGATGGTGTCAGCGTGTGTGGTGGCAACCAGGTGAGGAGTACAAAGACAAGTGTGTCTTGCCTACAATCAAGCATGTTGGTGGGAGTGTCATGGTCTGGGGCTGCATGAGTGCTGCCGGTGTCTTGTCGAATACAGTCCCCTAACCAGAAGTGTCTGCCCTGTACTGCGCAGGCGCAGTACGGAGGACAAACGAGACGCCGAAAGTCTCCGAAGTTCAACAGCTGATCGTCAGCTGTACACGGCGCCTGCGCATTTATTCTTACCCTATGTCCAGGATCATTCCCTACTATCCAAGTGGACATAGAGTTAGAATAAATAGTTGCCGAGCGAAGCGAGCCCGCGAGGGGCCCTCTTACACAGCCATCGCTAACAGGTGCCCGAGCGCTGTGTACAGCTGATGGTCAGCTGATCAACTTCGGACATTTTCGGCATCTCCTGCTGCTCCGTACTGCGCAGGCCCTGCGCCTGCGCAGTAGGGGGCGGACACTATCTGATAGGAGGACACTATATGTCAGAACACCGGCACTCGGGAGCTACAGTTCATTGAGGGAACCATGAATGCCAGCATGTACTGTGACATACTGAAGCAGAGCATGAGCCCCTCCCTTTGGAGACTGGGCCACAGGGCAGTATTCCAACATGAGAGCGACCCCAAAAACACCTCCAAGATGGACACTGCCTTGCTAAAGAAGCTGAGGGTTAAGGTGATGGACTGGCCAAGCATGTCTCCAGACCTAAACCCTATTGAGGACACTATATGTCAGAACACCGGCACTCGGGAGCTACAATTCATTGAGGGAACCATGAATGCCAGCATGTACTGTGACATACTGAAGCAGAGCATGAGCCCCTCCCTTTGGAGACTGGGCCACAGGGCAGTATTCCAACATGAGAGCGACCCCAAAAACACCTCCAAGATGGACACTGCCTTGCTAAAGAAGCTGAGGGTTAAGGTGATGGACTGGCCAAGCATGTCTCCAGACCTAAACCCTATTGAGCATTTGTGGGGCATCCTTAAATGGAAGGTGGAGGAGCGCAAGGTCTCTAACATCCACCAGCTCCATGATGTCATCATGGAGGAGTGGAAGAGGAATCCAGTGACAACCTGTGAAGCTCTGGTAACTCCATACCCAAGAGAGTTAAGGCAGTGCTGGAAAATATTGGTGGCCACACAAAATAAACACTTTGGGTCCAATTCGGACATTTTCACTTAGGGGTGTACTTACTATTGTTGCCAGCGGTTTAGACATTAAATGGCTGTGTGTTGAGTTATTTTGAGGGGACAGCAAATTGACACTGTTATACAAGCTGTACACTCACTACTTTACATTGTAGCAAAGTGTAATTTCGTCAGAGTTGTCACATGAAGAGACATAATTAAATATTCACAAAAATGTGAGGGGTGTACTCACGTTTGTAAGATATTGTATGTCAAACATGTTAGCCTTGTTGTTAGTAATAGCACAATGTAGACAGTGGAAGAGATCCCTTTTCCTTAGTGGCCCGTATTCTGGTCAGTAAGTCAGGTAAAAATATATCCGCAAATTTATATAGTTCTATTAGCAGCCCATCACCACCCAGAGCTTTGGAATTGGGAAATGGAAAATGTGGCCATCATCGTTTGCAATTCTTCCTATGGTGATGGGAGCATTAGGCTGCTTTCTATCCAAGGCCTTAAAGTGGTTGTAAAGGCAGAATTTTTTTTTATCTTGATGCATTCTGTGTGTAGCTCCCACCTCAGCCTTCCTAATATTTACCCGAGCCCCATCTCTATCCAGTGATGTGCACGAGTGCCTCAGCTGTCCAGGACTCTCCCTCCTAATTGGCTGAGACACACACACACAGCAACGCCATTGGTTGCTGTCAAAGTCAGTTAGCCAAACAAGAGAGAGAAGGGGCGAGGCCAAACCGCGGCTCTGTGTCTGAATGGACACACAGAGCTGCGGCTTGGGTGCCCCCCGTAGTAATCTGCTTGCTGTGGAGCCACTCGAAAGAAGGGAGGGGCCAGGAGCACCGAAGAGGGACCTGAAAAGAGGAGGATCTGGGCTGCTCTGTGCAAAACCACTGCACAGAGCAGGTAAGTGTAACATTTTTTTTTTTTTACTTTAAAAAAAAAATACCCAAGACTTTAGCTTTAAGCGGAGTTCTGCCGGAAAAAAACAATAATTAAAAGTCAGCAGCTACAAATGCTGCAGCTGCTGACTTTTAATATAAGGACACTTACCTGTCCAGGGCACCCGCGATGTCCTCACCCGAAGCAGACCCAACCCTCGGCTCCCGGATGGAGGCGCCAGCATCTTCAGTAAGGGAATCAGGAAGTAGTTCAGGAAGAACACAGCCCGGTTCCCCACTGTGCATGCGCGAGTCGCGCTGCACGTCCTGACTGGTCCCTGCTGTCTTCTGGGACCTGCGTGTCTCCCAGAAGAGGGGGGGCCAGACATCTACTCCCCCCTCCAAGGTGCCAAATGTGACACCGGAAGGGGGGAGGAACTGGATAAGCGGAAGTTCCATTCTTGGGTGGAACGCCGCTTTAAGTTGAGGGAGTTGTATGCCAAGAATTTCAATTTAACTCATCCTCAGTATGAGAAACCTTAGAGGAGTATATTGTGGTAAAGAAGGAGCAAAACCCTTGTATGATAGAAGGAGTATCTGAGACAACTTGTGTTGAGGGTAGAAATATGGGGTGTGTATATATAAAAGAGGACGGTTGTTGGGACTTGGCTATGACTGATAACGTGTCTGGTTTTCCCCCACCTCTTCAAAAAACATTTGAGAGGAGAAAAAAACATTTGTTCTCAGCTAGTTGTAGTTGTACAGTACGGTAAAATTATTGTGCTTCTATCCATTTCTTTTCAGTGGTGGTATTAAGAGTATGTATATAGGCCTGCTCTGCCCTGTCCACATCCATACAGCCCATTGTTTATTAGAGATCTTAATAGAGGAGATTTCTTGAATACATAACCCTCTAATGTACACCTTCAAGGCGTCCCACACAATAATATTAGCAGCCGAGTGTCTGTTTTCAGTTTGAAAGCCTTGAAGTTGTGATCGTATGTGATGTGGGTTAGTGAAAAGGGGAAGCCAAAACAAATTGAGCTTCCAGTGGGTGGGTAATAGTAAGACTACAATGTAACACATCACGTGTGGAGGAAAGGGGTAAATATTCAGACTAACCATGTGGTCTAAAGAGGGCAGCAGTGAACCACCTTAGAATCAGATCATATCCAGCTGGTTAATTATGAAAATAGATATATTTCCTTAGGAGAAGGAAATATTAACAGCGCTTAATATGATAAATACTTATACGGCTGACCGTTAAAGTTCAATGATAATGTTCAATTGGAATAAAATAACAATGATAGTAAAGAGCTCTGATCCCAGCCCTCAAAAACAAACAAAATTAATAAAGAACACACTGTCAATAAAATGCATGGAGCATAACTGAAACAATAGAGTCCTTCAATTGATAAGTTGCATGTGTGTAGCTGGCAGCGATGTAAAGATAGGCTTCTAATCGGACCAAGTGCACTAGCCGGGGGCGCCACTATACCTTCACCGAATCACCGCGTGAGAACCCCCTTAGTAAATGTGCTTACCAGAGTCAATCAGTATAACCAGTGATTAGTTTCCCAGAGTGAACCTGCTCCTCAGCCTCTGGGTGGATCAGCTCTCCATAGCCAGGTTACCAAGCCGTGGGCATGTCGTGCAAAGATACAATGGGAGGGCTTACATAGTGTAAAATTGTTTGTTATCAAAAAAGCCCCCCAAGTAAAAGTTATGCTTACAAGAAATAAACTTTAAAATACAGCCATTCACAGTGTCAATATCAGCTCACCGCAGATCCAGGGAATTCAATCAATCCCGCCGCGATGAGTCCCGGGATGACGTTGTCTGTGTACAGCTGATGGGTCGCGTGGCCACGCATTGACGCGTTTCGCCACTACGTCTTCAGAGGGCGTGGCCACGCTACATGATCTTAGATCTTAAATAGCCCCGTGGGTGGGATCCTCTGGAGTCAACACAAACGTCATCCGAAGAGTATCCCGCCCCACCGTCAGCAGTGAGAGGCGGGCCCGTCAGATGCCGACACCACAAGCGTCATCTGGAATACTAACCCGTCCCTTTGCCGACAATAGCGATGGGCTTGTCAGACACTGTCATCACGAGCGTCATCCAATATACTATCCACCCATCTATATGTTTACAGAGGCCAGCTCGCAGCGTCCAATCCACTCTCCATGGATCGCTGCCTATCGCCCCCATTAACCTGGGCTACTAGCACGCATATTGCACACAATACATTTACAATAATTCACTTACAGTATAGTTCGTTTGCAATATATGACGTATGGAATCATTAGATAACATTCTTAAGAACTTTGAGCTGTCATCATTGTTGGTCATTATAAAAACCAGAAGAGCATAATAATCAATTAAAAGGTTAAAAAATAAAAAATAGGATATACAAATAAAATCAAAAATGCTTAACAGAACGCATTCTAGAGGTCATAAATTATCTACCATTGAATATTATAATAATGCGTCCATTGGTATCTGCATATAATGTACCTGTACCAACTAAACAAAAAGAAATTTTGCGCTAGGTGCATAAATAAATAAACCAAAAATGTGAAATTTTAAGGAACAAAAAAAACCAGTGAAAGGGGTCCTGCTGCTTAGCACTATAACCCCGATATAAGGGCAAGCTAAATGTATATATATTGAACAGTGCAGCGCTGGACACACAAACAAGTAAAGTGATAATCTAAGTAATACTGATACAATCAATGTGTATACTGAAGTATTATTAAAGCAATAATGAAAATCCACCAATATATTACTATCAATCAATGCATATGTTAGTGCCAAAACTAAAAAATAGTGAAAAAGTTCAAATGAAGTGAAGAAATCAAAAAAAATGTCCAAAAATGATTGTGTGGAAAATGTGAAATCCAAATACGATGCTCCGCTTGATAGTGCTGCCCGTCACCAGGTGAAAAAAAATGGAGGCTTACCAGAAAGCCTGCGACCGCCCTTACTCAGGGGGGTCAGTACAGGCTTAGTAGATCACCGTGGATGTGCCGACAAGATCACAGCTGATGGCCCTCTTTACTCCTTCCTGGATAGCTCATCAATGGCAGCAGGGGACACTCAGGACAAACGTGGTCATAGAATGACTCCAGCAGTGAACACTTCAGCGGGGGTAAGTCATATCAAAACTAAAAAGGGGACTCCCATAGTGTAGAAAGCCCATTACCATTTATTTAAAAATAGACATACAATGCATAAAATCGCATATGCGATTTTATGCATTGTATGTCTATTTTTAAATAAATGGTTATGTTTGTGTGTCCAGCGCTGCACTGTTCAATATATATATATATATATATATATATATATATATATATATATATATATATATATATATATATATATATATATATATATATATATATATATATATATATATGGAAATTTTCCTATATGCAGCGGCTGCATATAGGAAAATTTCCAGCTTGATGGGAAACTTTCCATAGGTTTCATCTATCCCACTAAGTGGTATATTAAGCAAGGCCCAAAGCGGGAGGTCTTAAAATACCTGGCAAAAGGTGAAGCCTCAATAAAAGGAATATAAACCAAAGAATAAATAATATATAAATCCCAGGAAAAAAGGAAATGATAAAGCAGCCTGTTATTTAACAGACCAATAACTAAGCAGCCAGTTCTTTTAAAATCAAAATTTTTTGGGACTGAGCAGGTTTTTTTGCATGCAGAAAGTGTAAAGCATGCCAACAGGTATCCACACATTTAAGGGGTCTGACCAGCTTTACATCAACAGCTAATGGCAAAAAATTTCAAATCCAAGAATTCATCACATGCATGTCTACGCATGTGGTGTATGCCCTGGAATGCCCATGTGGCCTCCTGTATATTGGCCGCACCAAAAGAACCTTAGGAAAAAAGAGTATCAGAACATATCTATAATATCTTCATAGGTTATAAGGAACATAGTGTGTCTTTGCATTTCAGGGAAAAACATGGGAGGAACCCTATAGGACTCAAGTTTTGGGGCATTGACAAACTATACCCCCAATTGGAGAGGAGCAAACATGGTGAGAACGATATCCAAACGCGAATCCCAATGGATATACCTGACCAATACACTTAGCCCCAATGGGCTCAAAATAGAACTAGACCTTAATTGTTTCATAAGTAATTATTAACAATTATGGAGTCAGTTGAATCAATTAAAACATTTTTGTGTTTGTTTCAATTCTCATAAATAATACACTCTAATAATACCATTACTGTAGAGTCTCCCTCCACCATATATATTGGTTCTTCATATAACATGCTGCTTAGTTATTGGTCCTTTAACTGTACAGCCTCCCTCTACTACATATATTGGTCCTTTATAGAACAGGCTGCTTAGTTATTGGTCTGTTAAATAACAGGCTGCTTTGTCATTTCCTTTTTTCCTGGGTTTTATATATTATTTATTCTTTGGTTTATATTCTTTATTGAGGCTTCACCTTTTTCCAGGTATTTTAAGACCTCCCACTTTGGGCCTTGCTTAATATACCACTTAGTGGGATAGATGAAACCTATGGAAAGTTTTCCATCAAGCTGGAAATTTTCCTATATTCAGCCACAGAGTATTTTAAAAAAAATCTATTAGATTTTAGTTGCTGCTGTTGGTACATTATATGCAGATACCAATGGACGCATTATAATATTTAATGGTAGATAATTTATGACTACTAGAATGCGTTCTATTAACCACTTGCCAACCGCCTAATGACGATATATGTCGGCAGAATGGCACGGGCAGGCAGAATCACGTATATATACGTGATCTGCCTCCCGCGGGCGGGGGGTCCGATCGGACCCCCCCCCCGGTGCCCGAGGCGGTCGGCTTGTGACTGGGAGCAATGAGAGGTGAGGGGGAGACCATCCGTTCGTGGCCCCCCTCGCGATCGCTCCCAGCCAATGAGAATCTTCCTTTGCTGCTGTATGCTAAACAGCAGCAAAGGAAGGGATGTCATCTCTCCTCGGCTCGGTATTTTCTGTTCCGGCGCCGAGGAGAGAAGACATCACTGTGAGTGTAAAGCACACACACAGTAGAACATTCCAGGCACACAAAACACCCCCGACCCCCCCCCCCCCCGGTCACACTGACACCAAGCAGTTTTTTTTTGTTTTTTTTAATTACTGCATGGTGTCAGTTTGTGACAGTTACTGTGGTAGGACAGTTACTGTTAGCCCCCTTTAGTTCTAGGGTACCCCCCTAACCCCCTAATAAAGATTTAACCCCTTGATCACCCCCCGTCACCAGTGTCGCTAAGCGATAATTTTTCTGATCGCTGTATTAGTGTCACTGGTGACGCTAGTTAGGGAGGTAAATATTTAGGTTCGCCGTCAGCGTTTTATAGCGTCAGGGACCCCCGTATGCTATCGAATAAATGTTTTAACCCCTTGATTGCCCCCTGGTTAACCCTTTCACCACTGATCACCGTATAACTGTTACGGGTGACACTGGTTAGTTAGTTTATTTTTTATAGTGTCGGGGCACCCGCCGTTTATTACCGAATAAAAGTTTAGCCCCCTGATGGCCCGGCGGTGATATGCATCGCCCCAGGCAGCGCCAGTACCGCTAACACCCACGCATGCAGCATACGCCTCCCTTAGTGGTATAGTATCTGAACGGATCGATATCCGATCCGATCAGATCTATACTAGTGTCCCCAGCAGTTTAGGGTTCCAAAAAACGCAGTGTTAGCGGGATCAGCCCAGATACCTGCTAGCACCTGCGTTTTGCCCCTCCGCCCGGCCCAGCCCAGCCCACCCAAGTGCAGTATTGATCGATCACTGTCACTTACAAAACACTAAACGCATAACTGCAGCGTTCGCAGAGTCAGGCCTGAACCCTGCGATCGCTAACAGTTTTTTTTTAGTAGCATTTTGGTGAACTGGCAAGCAACAGCCCCAGGCAGCGTCAGGTTAGCGCCAGTACCGCTAACACCAACGCACGCACCGTAACCTCCCTTAGTGGTATAATATCTGATCGGATCAATATCTGATCAGATCTATACTAGCATCCCCAGCAGTTTAGGGTTCCCAAAAACGCAGTGTTAGCGGGATCAGCCCAGATACCTGCTAGCACCTGCGTTTTGCCCCTCCGCCCGGCGCAGCCCAGCCAAGTACAGTATCGATCGATCACTGTCACTTTCAAAACACTAAACGCATAACTGCAGTGTTCGCAGAGTGAGGCCTGATCCCTGCGATCGCTAACAGTTTTTTTGGCAGCGTTTTGATGAACTGGCAAGCACCAGTGGCCTAGTACACCCGGGTCGTAGTCAAACCAGCACTGCAGTAACACTTGGTGACGTGGCGAGTCCCATAAGTGCAGTTCAAGCTGGTGAGGTGGCAAGCACAAGTAGTGTCCCGCTGCCACCAAGAAGAAGACAAACACAGGCCCATCGTGCCCATAATGCCCTTCCTGCTGCATTCGCCAATCCTAATTGGGAACCCACCACTTCTGCAGCGCCCATACTTCCCCCATTCACATCCCCAACCAAATGCAGTCGGCTGCATGAGAGGCATTTTCTTTATGTCCTCCCGAGTACCCCTACCCAACGAACCCCGCCAAAAAAGATGTCGTGTCTGCAGCAAGCACGGATATAGTCGTGACACCCGCTATTATTGTCCCTCCTGTCCTGACAATCCTGGTCTTTGCATTGGTGAATGTTTTGAACGCTACCATACACTAGTTGAGTATTAGCGTAGGGTACAGCATTGCACAGACTAGGCACACTTTCACAGGGTCTCCCAAGATGCCATCGCATTTTGAGAGACCCGAACCTGGAACCGGTTACAGTTATAAAAGTTACAGTTACAAAAAAAAGTGTAAAAAAAAAAAACACAAACAAAAATATAAAATAAAAAAAAATAGTTGTCGTTTTATTGTTCTCTCTCTCTCTATTCTCTCTCTATTGTTCTGCACTTTTTTTACTGTATTCTATTCTGCAATGTTTTATTATTATGTTTTATCATGTTTGCTTTTCAGGTATGCAATTTTTTATACTTTACCGTTTACTGTGTTTTATTGTTAACCATTTTTTTGTCTTCAGGTACGCCAGTCACGACTTTGAGTGGTTATACCAGAATGATGCCTGCAGGTTTAGGTATCATCTTCGTATCATTCTTTTCAGCCAGCGGTCGGCTTTCACATAAAAGCAATCCTAGCGGCTAATTAGCCTCTAGACTGCTTTTACAAGCAGTGGGAGGGAATGCCCCCCCTCCCCCACCGTCTTCCGTGTTTTTCTCTGGCTCTCCTGTCTCAACAGGGAACCTGAGAATGCAGCCGGTGATTCAGCCAGCTGACCATAGAGCTGATCAGAGACCAGAGTGGCTCCAAACATCTCTATGGCCTAAGAAACCGGAAGCTACGAGCATTTCATGACTTAGATTTCGCCGGATGTAAACAGCGCCATTGGGAAATTGGGGAAGCATTTTATCACACCGATCTTGGTGTGGTCAGATGCTTTGAGGGCAGAGGAGAAATCTAAGGTCTAATAGACCCCAATTTTTTCAAAAAAGAGTACCTGTCACTACCTATTGCTATCATAGGGGATATTTACATTCCCTGAGATAACAATAAAAATGATTTAAAAAAAAAAATGAAAGGAACAGTTTAAAAATAAGATAAAAAAGCAAAAAAAAATAAATAATAAAAAAAATAAAAATAAAAAAAGCACCCGTCCCCCCCTGCTCTTGCGCTAAGGCGAACGCAAGCGTCGGTCTGGCGTCAAATGTAAACAGCAATTGCACCATTCATGTGAGGTATCACCGCGAAGGTTTAATTCAAGGGCAGTAATTTTAGCAGTAGACCTCCTCTGTAAATCTAAAGTGGTAACTTGTAAAGGCTTTTAAAAATGTATTTATTTTGTTGCCACTGCACGTTTGTGCGCAATTTTAAAGCATGTCATGTTTGGTATCCATGTACTTGGCCTAAGATCATCTTTTTTATTTCATCAAACATTTGGGCAATATAGTGTGTTTTAGTGCATTAACATTTAAAAAAGTGTGTTTTTTCCCCCAAAAATGCGTTTGAAAAATCGCTGCGCAAATACTGTGTGGAAAAAAAAAATGAAACACCCACCATTTTAATCTGTAGGGCATTTGCTTTAAAAAAATATATAATGTTTGGGGGTTCAAAGTAATTTTCTTGCAAAAAAAATAATTTTTTCATGTAAACAAAAAGTGTCAGAAAGGGCTTTGTCTTCAAGTGGTTAGAAGAGTGGGTGATGTGTGACATAAGCTTCTAAATGTTGTGCATAAAATGCCAGGACAGTTCAAAACCCCCCCAAATGACCCCATTTTGGAAAGTAGACACCCCAAGCTATTTGCTGAGAGGCATGTCGAGTCCATGGAATATTTTATATTGTGACACAAGTTGCGAGAAAGAGACAAATTTTTTTTTTTTTTTTTTTTTGCACAAAGTTGTCGCTAAATGATATATTGCTCAAACATGCTATGGGAATATGTGAAATTACACCCCAAAATACATTTTGTTGCTTCTCCTGAGTATGGGGATACCACATGTGTGAGACTTTTTTGGAGCCTAGCCTCGTACGGGACCCCGAAAACCAAGCACCGCCTTCAGGCTTTCTAAGGGCGTAAATTTTTGATTTCACTCTTCACTGCCTATCACAGTTTCGGAGGCCACGGAATGCCCAGGTGGCACAAACCCCCCCCCAAATGACCCCATTTTGGAAAGTAGACACCCTAAGCTATTTGCTGAGAGGTATAGTGAGTATTTTGCAGACCTCACTTTTTGTCACAAAGTTTTGAAAATTGAAAAAAAAAAAAAAAAAGTTTTTTTCTTGTCCTCCTTCATTTTCAAAAACAAATGAGAGCTGCAAAATACTCACCATGCCTCTCAGCAAATAGCTTGGGGTGTCTACTTTCCAAAATGGGGTAATTTTGGGGGGGGGGGGGGGGGGTTGTGAAGAGTGAAATCAAAAATTTACACCCTTAGAAATCCTGAAGGCGGTGATTGGTTTTCGGGGCCCTGTACGCGGCTAGGCTCCTAAAAAGTCCCACACATATGGTATCCCCATACTCAGGCAGGAGAAGCAGCTAAATGTATTTTGGGGTGCAATTCCACATATGCCCATGGCCTGTGTGAGCAATATATCATTTAGTGACAACTTTGTGCAAAAAAAAAAAAAAAAAAACAACATGCCTCAAAGCAAATAGCTTGGGGTGTCTACTTTACAAAATGGGGTCATTGGGGGGGGGGGGGGGGGGGGGTTTATGCCATCTGGGCATTTTATGGCCTTCAAAACTGTGATAGGTAGTGAGGAGTAAAATCAAAAATTTACGCCCTTAGAAATCCTGAAGGCAGTGATTGGTTTTCGGGGCCCCATACGCGGCTAGGCTCCCAAAAAGTCCCATACATGTGGTATCCCCGTACTCAGGAGAAGCAGCTGAATATATTTTGGGGTGCAATTCCACATATGCCCATGGCATGTGTGAGCAATATATCATTTAGTGACAACTTTTTGTAATTTTTTTTTGTCATTATTCAATCACAAAATTAATATTCAATGGGCTCAACATGCCTCTCAGCAATTTCCTTGGGGTGTCTACTTTCCAAAATGGGGTCATTTGTGGGGGTTTTGTACTGCCCTGCCATTTTAGCACCTCAAGAAATGACATAGGCAGTCATAAATTAAAGGCTGTGTAAATTCCAGAAAATGTACCCTAGTTTGTAGGCGCTATAACTTTTGTGCAAACCAATAAATATACACTTATTGACATTTTTTTTACCAAAGACATGTGGCCGAATACATTTTGGCCTAAATGTATGACTAAAATTGAGTTTATTGTATTTCTTTATAACAAAAAGTAGAAAATATCATTTTTTTTTCAAAATTTTCGGTCTTTTTCCGTTTATAGCGCAAAAAATAAAAACGGCAGAGGTGATCAAATACCATCAAAAGAAAGCTCTATTTGTGGGAAGAAAAGGACGCAAATTTCGTTTGGGTACAGCACTGCATGACCGCGCAATTAGCAGTTAAAGCGACGCAGTGCCAAATTGTAAAAAGTGCTCTGGTCATTAAGGGGGTAAATCCTTCCGGGGCTGAAGTGGTTAAGCATTCTTAATTCTATTTGTATATCCTATTTTTTAACCTTTAATTGGTTCTTATGCTCTTCTGGTTTTTATAATAACCAGCTCAAAGTTCTTTAGAATGTTATCTAATGATTCCATACGTCATATATTGCAAATGAACGATACTGTAAATGAATTAATGTAAATGTATTGTGTGCAATATGCGTGCGAGTAGCCCTGGTTAAGGAGGGCGATAGGCAGCGATCCATGGAGGGTGGATTAGACGCTGCGAGCTGGCCTCTGTAAACATATAGACGGGTGGGTAGTATAGTGGATGACGCGCGTGATGACAAGCCCATCACGTATTGTCGGCAAAGGGACGGGTTAGTATTCCAGATGACGCTTGTGGTGTCGGCATCTGACGGGTCCGCCTCTCACTGCTGACAGTGGGGCGGGATACTCTTTGGATAATGTTTGTGTTGACGCCGCAGGAGGATCCCACGCACGGGGCTATTTAAGATCTAAGGTTGTGTAGCGTGGCCACTTTAACGGTCAGCCGTATAAGTATTTATCATATTAAGCGCTGTTAATATTTCCTTCTCCTAAGGAAATATATCTATTGTTATATTTTATAATAGCAGCTAGTAGGACATTGGAACAATTCTATCCATTTTGAGCGCTAGGGTCTGAGTCCTTGTTGGCTCTGACATTATTTGATGGTTAATTATGAACTTGTCTCAGCAAAACCACCACAATGCAGTAAATGCTATTTAGAATGCAAGTAAAAATGTTCAGTTTCATGCAAACGTCCCATTCACTCCTGATATTATACTGATGTATGATGTAAAAAGACAAGTGAAAAATTATTCATTTTCCAACTAAAATGAAATTTCAATTTGTGATTTTAATCAGCACAGTTTATTCACTGCAGGATGTTTAGCAACATGTAAATAAATAAATCACTGCGTCTAATTTATTCTTACCCAAGAAGCATGTTTTACACAAATCCATATCATTGCATTGTAAACACCGGTAGCGATGCCATGGTGCAATTTTATCACAACCATCGCAAGATATTTCGACATTCAACAGGTCACAGTATCGTGCAATAAACAAATGCATCTGTAATAAAAAAAAAATTAAAAATTACATTAAAAGACTTACGCAGTAGGTGAGGTTGAAAAAAGTCCATATCCCTGTATGTTGTGGTCGCTCAGGTGCTTATCCAATAGCTTTTTTGAAACTATCGATGCTCCCCGCTAAAACCACCGCCTGTGGAAGGGAATTCAACATCCTTGCTGCTCTTACAGTAAAGAACTCTCTACGCAGTTTAAGGTTAAACCTCTTTTCTTCTAATTTTAATGAGTGGCCACGTGTCTTATTAAACTCCCTTTCGTGGAGAAGTTTTATCCCTACTGTGGGGTCACCAGTATGGTATTTGTACATTGAAATCATATCCCCTCTCAAGCGTCTCTTCTCCAGAGAGAATAAGTTCAGTGCTCGTAACCTTTCTTCATAACTAATGTCCTCCAGTCCCTTTATTAGTTTTGTTGCCCTTCTCTGTACTCGCTCCATTTCCAGAACATCCTTCCTGAGGACTGGTGCCCAGAACTGGACAGCATACTCCAGGTGCGGCCGGACCAGAGTCTTGTAGAGTGGGAGAATTATCGCTTTAACTCTTGAGGTAATCCCCTTTTTAATGCATAACAATATTCTGTTTGCTTTGTTTGCAGCAGCTTGGCATTGCATGCCATTGCTGAGCCTATCATCTACTAGGATCCCTAGGTCTATTTCCATGCTTGACTCCCCCAGAGGTTCTCCCCCAGTGAGTACATTGCATTCATATTTTTGCCACCCAAATGCATTATTTTACATTTGTCACACATTAATCCTCATTTGCCATGTAGTTGCCCACCATTAATTTGTTCAGATCTACTTGTAAGGTTTCCACATCCTGCAGAGAAGTTATTGCCCTGCTTAGCTTAGTATCATCCACAAATACAGGAGATTGAACTGTTTACCCCATCCTCCAGGTTTTTTTTATGAACAAATTAAATAGGATTGGTCCCAGGATAGAACCCTGGGGGACCCCACTTCCCACCCCTGACCATTCTAAGTACTCCCCATTTATCACTACTCTGAACTCGCCCTTGTAGCCAGTTTTCAATCCATGTACTCACCCTATGGTCCATGCTAATGGACCTTACCTTGTACAGTAAATGTTTATGGGGAACTGTACCCAGATACACCACATCTACGGGCCTCCCTTTATCTAGATGGCAGCTCACCTCCTCATAGAAGGTTAATAGATTGGTTTGGCAAGAACGATTCTTCATGAATCCATGCTGATTACTGCTAATGATACAGTTTTCATTACTAAAATCTTGTATATAGTCCCTTATCATCCCCTCCAAGAGCTTGCATACTATTGAGATTAGGCTAACTGGTCTGCAATTCCCAGGGATGTATTTTGGCCCTTTAAATATTGGTGCTACATTGGCTTTTCTCTAATCAGCTGGTACCATTCCAGTCAGTAGACTGTCAGTAAAAATTAGGAACAATGGTCTGGCAATTGACTGAGTTCCCTAAGGACCCTCAGGTGCAAGCCATCTGGTCCCAGTGACTTATTAATGTTATGTTTTTCAATTCTATTTCGAATTCTGTCCTGTGATGTGTCATAAGGATAAAGACTGAAGTTTTGGTTACTGAAGCCCTCCCGATTCCCTCGTGAAGAATAAATTCAATACCTTCGCCATCTCGCCATCCTTTGCAACCAGATTCCCTTTCTCATTCTTTATGAGGCAAATATGGTCTGTCCTCCCTCTTTTACTGTTTATATACTTAAAGAATTTCTTGGTATTTTTTTGCTCTCCTCCGCTGTGTGTCTTTCATGTTCTATCTTAGCCGCCCTAATTGCACCCTTACATTTCTTGTTGCATTCTTTGTAAAGTTCGAATGCTGGTGATGATCCATCAGCCTTGTATTTCTTGAAGGCCTTCTCCTTTGCTTTTATATGCATTTTTACATTGGAGTTAAACCACCCAGGACTTTTATTCGCTCTTTTAAATTTATTTCCCAATTGGATGCACTGGCTAATGCCCTTAAAGCAAATCCATCTCTCCTCTGTGTTCTTTGTTCCTAAGATTTTATCCCAATTAATATCTAGCAAGGTTTGTAGTTTAGGGAAGTTGGCTCTTTTGAAATTCAGTGCCTTTGTATTCACCTTATGTTAACTATTTGTGTGATTTATACTGAAGCGAATTGACCTGTGATCGCTGTTCCCTAAATTGCCCTGTATTTCCACATCCGTGATCAGGTCTGTATTGTTTGTAACCAGTAGGTCTAGTAACGCTTTGTTTCTAGTTGGTGCGTCTACTATCTGATCCATTAAATTGTTCTGCAAGACATTTAGGAACTGGCAAGCCTTAGACTAATGCACGGTTACTTCCGCCCAGTCTATGTCTGGATAATTAAAATTCCCCATTATGATGGCACTTCCCATCCTTGCCGCAAATCCAGATTGTGATAGGAGGTCCGTCTCCCTCTCCTCCCTCGGGTTAGGGGGCCTATAGCATACTCCCAGTATTATTTTACCCTTAGTTTAATCCCTTTGGAGCTCTACTAAGGATTCCACCTCCTCCCTAGCTCCTTTAGTGATGTCTTTTCTCACAATCACTTGTACATTATTCTTGATATACAGGCATACCCCTCCGCCTTTTTTACCCTCTCTATCCCTGCGATAAAGGGGATATCCTTGAATGGTTGCCAGCCAATCATGAGAGCCGTTGAACCAAGTCTCTAAAATTCCCACAAAATCTAAATCCTCCTCGTACAACAGTATCTCTAGTTCTCCCATCTTGCCCGCCAGGCTCCTGGCATTGGTGAACATGCCGCGTAGTTTAGACTGGTCCCATACTGTCTTCTTACTGGGTGTTCCGAGGTTGCGAATAGGACTTGTTACTATACTTACCTCGGGTTTATGTGCTTTAGTCAACCTACTACTAATGCCCCCAATACTACCCTCTGAAATGTGTTCCGCATGGACCATTTCTACTGAAAAAGGGGGAATAGTGGGACTTCATATGAAGCACACTACTCAAGAATAAAAATACAGTCATGTATATTGATTCCTGGTAAACAACCAAACATTTGTATAATCAATGACAATATATGACAACTTATTACTGCATGTGTATACATATATTCCACCATAAATGGGGATTGTAAAATAATAATTAAGGTAACAATAACTTGCCTATAGACATAATAAACAGTAATCATAGGTTATCTTATAAAAAGTTGGTATCATTACTGGTTGCATGATACTGATGAATCTCAAAATAAAGTTTGCAATAATGTAGCATATAACAGTAGCTCTATGCGTTTCATGGGTATTCCCAATCATCAGCAGATAAAAAGTAGATGGATCTATAATAAAAAATAGGAGTAAATGCAAAGTACTCTAATGGTTGAAATAGTGGGGGATAAAGGGAAGAGAGGGAACAAAAAATTCCCAACCACTCTTACCTATAGGTATATTCAATGTACAAAAAATGGTGTTGACAGCTGAAGGCACCATGGTATTAAAAATCCCCATAGGCAACGCTTTAAAAATTTTACAGGTTACATTTTTTGAGTTACAGAGGAGGTCTAGGGCTAGAATATATGCTCTCGTTCTAACGTTAATGGCGATACCTCACATGTGTGGTATGAACGCCATTTACATATGTGGGTGCGACTTACGCATGTGTTCACTTCTGTGAGCGAGCACACGGGGACCGGGGCGCTTTAAATTAGTTTTTTTTTTTTTATTTTTAATTTTACTTTTATTTTTCTAGTTTGATGCTTTCTTTTTAGATTTTTTTTTTCTTTGATCACTTTTATTCCTATTACAAGGAATGTAAACATCCCTTGTAATAGGAATAGTGCGTGGCAGGTCCTCTTTACAGTGATATCTGGGGTCCATAAGTCCCCAGAAGCTGGGAAGCTTGAAATAATAAAAGGTCTCAGCTTTCCAGCCGAGGAGGTGGCATTTTTTCAAATGCAGAGGTTGGGCGTGACGTCATAACATCGTGCCTGGCCTCCGAATGATCACAGAGACTCTGGGGACCATCTGGCCCGCTGGAAACTCTGGTCAGCATCCGGCATTAGTCGGTTCCTTCTCCGGCTCACTGATCGCATAGGTGAGTCAGTAGAAGTACCGGTGGGTGGCAGGAGGGGATGTCTTCTCCTGCCGCCTGAAAGAACGATCAAGTTGCTGAAAAGCCCCTATGATTGTTCTTATGGTGTAGGGAATCTCCGGCTGTAAAAGAAGATATCTGAATGATGTCTGTAACTGCAGGCATCATTCATATATCACCGCTCAAACCCGACAACGTCATATGAAGTGGTTAACTCTGAGTTGCTGCTTGCAGTATTGTACTGCGTTGTATTAAAATTGCAAGCCTGGATAATTTTATTTCAACGCATACCAACACAGCGCACACATGGCACTGGAGATCGACAATGAAAAGGTGCAACACTGAAGCCAACCTCCAGATTTTTAGTGCCACGTATATACAGTTTTGTGTACATTCAATTTTCACAGTTTGGCAAGTTTAAAATCTACAAATATTTATTTTCTCTAAACAATGTTATCTTTTAGGTTTCATAGGAAATTTGTACGTAATGTTATATGTAGTAATAGTGTGTCACATTTAACTAGACTTGTTATGGATAAATGAGCCCTTCATGGACATGTACTATAAGTTATGCTGTTTGTGTTTACTAGAAATGATTTTAGTGTTTTTAGTCTCCTGAGTATAAATTTTGGCTTGACCTATATGCCTCATCTACTGCTAGCTATGTACTTCCCAAAATTAGCACTCCTGATCTACTTAGCATCAGATCCACACTAATAGCATGGAAACACATACTATCTTAAACCAAAGATAAAAAAATGGAGCAAAGGTATCAATTCCAACAAAAATTATAGACTACTGCAAAATTTGTTTATCAGTGGGAAAATGGATCCAACAAGGTCATTTTCTTTTTGAAGGTTTACCAATACAATAGGAGAACATAGTATTAAGCAAAATCACCAAACACACCTAACTTAAAACAGTTTCGTAACACCATAGAAATTCCTCTAGAAATCTAGCTATATCTTACTAAAAATAATGCAGTAAAAAGGAAAGAAATCTCTTTTTTACGAAATAGCTTCCCAATCAAATGAAAATAAAAAATCTCATATGATCAAATGGGAGAAAGACCTAGAGCAAGAGTTTTCCTAGGAGTAATGGCAGAATGCTATAAAGATATCCAGTAAAGCCTCCTCATGTATTGAGCATTGGGATCAACACACAAAAAATGCTAAATAGATGGTATTTGACCCCCTGCAAACTATCAAAACTATACCCTTCCACATCTCCTATTGTTGGAGATGTAATGAACAAATTGGTAACCTTTACCACACTCTATGGAGCTGTAAAAACCTACAACGTTTCTGAAAGTCTGTCTCCTACTTCATAGCTATCTTTACAGGAAACCTAACTAAGCTTATTCCTGCTATGGCCCTTTTGGGAATAGATCTCGATAAATATTCCTAAATATATAGAACAATTGTAGTTCATATATTAATAGCGGCAAGACTGAATATAACCAGCTTATGGAAATCCATTGACACACCTAATCTATCAAATGCCATTGCTAGAGTAAACATCCAAGCACAATATGAACTGATGTTAGCCTATAAGAACTACTCCATCATCACCTTTAAAAAAAATGGCAAGCTTGGCACTTCACACTAGAGCCTCTAAATACTTAAGAATTTAACCCTTAACAACTATCTTAAATCTGAGTTTTTGGTGTGGTTCATCACCTATCACTACATTCTTTGTTTCTTGTAAAATTCATTAATTCGATGATCAACCCCTGCTTACAGCTTGAACCCAATTGGGGTAGACAAGGATTTGATCATCAAGTATTAGATTAACATCTGTTAACCCTTCCTTTTGTTGCAAACGGTTTTTACTATATGTGTTAATCTTACCACTATGACCAATCTTTCATATTCATAACTTATGTTACCGAATATTTGCAATGATGTACATTATAAACTAATAAAAATGTATTGTTAAAAAAAAAGAGAAATGATTTTAGTTTATTTTTATAGAAAATATTGTTTGATAAATATTTTCGCAATTATTGTGGTATGTGTGAAATCCATTGCAACACCTTTTTATTCTACTGGTCCTGTACTTTCAAATGTATGGTTTTGGAAAAGACAGCAAAAAAATGGTCTGGCATCCAATGTTATGTGCTAGTTCACATTGGTGCTATTTCTGATGAGACTTCAGTGGCACTGAATCAATGGCAAAGGAAATCACATCATTTTCAATGGAGCCTGTTCACATCAATGCGACTCTGTACGGTGCAATTTTGGAAAAGGTTCCTGTGCTCCTTTGCTGCGACTTCAGTGCAATTTGACTTCATAGAATATGCAAACATCCAAAGTCACTTTCCATAATTGTAGTGAAAATCGCATCGCAGTAGTGTGACCCGAGCCTAAATGTGGAGCGCAAGGCCTTGCAATAAAAAAAGTTAAATATATTGCTTACACAATATTGTGCTTCTGTAAAAAAAAAATAATAATGTATGAAAAACACACGAGAAAGAATGTGTTGTTTCCATGATGAATTGTATTTTTTTTTAAAAAAAACATTATTGTCAATAGAAACTTGTCACAAAAGAAATATGGGAGTTTCTAATCCTCATCTCCATCTGAAAATGCTAACTCCCTATCACCCCGACCCAAAACTCTAACCACTTGCCGCCAAATCAAGTACCTGTTACTTCATTTGACTTTAAGTGGCTGTACTGGGATGATGCCTGCAGCTGCAGGCATCACCCCGAAACCATTTTTGTTTAGAGCTGATGGTCGGCTCTCTTGTAGTAGCAACCAGAGCGGCCAACTAGCCACTCGGTTGCAATTACAAGGCGTGGGAGGGGACATCCCCCGCAGCTCTCCCGTCCCACAGGGAGGCCCAAGCTACTAGCCGTCACATCCTCCAGCTGGCCGGAGACCCATAAAAGGCTGGAATCGGCTTTGATTGGGTCCCCACTATGGTAACCCAGGAGCGATGACATGACATTGCTTGCTGGTTTACCTGGTTGTCGATAGCGGCATTTTTTTAAAAATCGAAAGTATTCAAAAATGCCGATCATCTATGCTTATATGTATAATAGAGATATACTTGCCTATTTTCAGACCAGTCTGGTCACGTGATCTCCCCGTGTCAGACTGTAGTGGCGAGGGTAGAGCTCCAACAATCACGTGACCGGACTGCAGCAGCGGCCTTAAAATAGGTAAGTATACACATTGTTCTTACACAGGTTATAAATATAGGTGTTAGGAGAGGGAGTGGACAGTTTTAAGAGTAGTTAAGATTATCCTGGAATTCAACTTTAAGTGCACTGACCAAATTAACAGATAAGGAGTTCTAACTTCATTTGCATTAGAGATAGTTTACACTTGCTTCAAAAGAAGGCTTCAGACAAGTATTGTTAAAGCTCTCTGAATGCCAGTCAAAGCTCCTGCCACTAAATAAAATGGTTAACCTACAGACCTGTTTACACCTGCTTTTGCCTGGGGCTTTGGTGGAGCTTCGATGGGACTTTGAGCGAGCTTTGCCATAGCCTTCTATGAAGGCTCTGAAGACGCTTTTTGAAGGACCACTGAAGCTACATGGGGTATAATTTAATTATGTTAAACATCATCAGCTTAATGTTTTATAGTCTGAGGATCTGTGACTTTGGTAAATTAATGTCTCCTTTCCTTCCTTTACCATTTCCCTCGGCCTAAAGCAACCTAGGTCATTTGCTGGATGGCCTCTGCATGGTTTCACACACGTTCACCACTTCTTGACTGCCTGTGCTTTTCCATCTTGGTCCTCCTTCCAGGAGCACCATGACGCGCCACCCTTGGAACACTTTCATTATCTACAAATAAAACATTGGATCTTACAAAAACTTGACGTCTTCACCTATACCAAAACGTCCTTTGAACACACTTGCCTACATTTCCCAGGGGCACCCAAACCTTATCTCTATGCTATACTAAAACGCCAGGGGTTAAACCTCCTCCCCTACCTATATTCAGAATAGTGATATCTTGAGGCCTCGATGGACCTGGAAGACTGCAGCAAATCCTGGCTCATAGCCAAATGTTCTTTTAACACCTCTATTTTTAAAAGGGCCTAGAAGGTGCTCTTCCGCTGGTACCGGGCCCCTGCCCAGATTGCCTTTGCCAATCCCAGTTACACCAATAGATGTTTTAGGGGATGTGCCTATTGGTTGACAGTTCATGTTTGGTGGTCTTGTCCAAAACTTACATGCTTTTGCTCCCGAGTTCTTTTGGGCTTCTTCATTCCCTCTTCAATTTAATAATCCCAAAAAATGCCCAGATGGCTCATCTTCAACCAATCCCTGGCTTCTGTCCATCTAAAAAAAGGTACATATCTGTTCTTTGTGGTAAAGCATACTATTGCCAGGGCCTGGAAGAATCCCTCGTTCTCTTTCAAGAAGTTAAGGACCACATGAACTTGATGCTCATTAATGAGCAAATGTCATGTATCCTTAAGGACTCACAAATTTCTTAAAATATGGGAACCCTGGCTTTCCTATGCTTTGCCTTTCCTGGACCCCACTAGTTTGAAAGCCCTTTAAGCTACCTGGCTGCCCTTGACCCAAGTCTGTGGAAGATGTATGCCCCCCCCCTCCTCTCCTTACATTCACCCTCCTTCCGTTCTTCCCTTTGTCTTCTTTTTCTGCTGACCTTTCTCTTGCATCCTACTCCCTGGTGCACTATTTAGTGTACATTTACCTTAAAGTCTACAACTGACACATCAACTTTAGCCTTTGATTCAATGCCTCCAAAGATTGCACACATACAGTGTGTGTGGAAGGGAGGGAGAGAGAGAGCATCTCTGAACACATAACATGCAAGCATGCATATTACATACATTTATATTTATTCTGTGTAGATTAATGAATACAGTTGAAAGACAACAAAAACAGTTGGAGAGAATACTAGAAAAAGAACAAAAAAGGCCACAAAAATCCTCACCTTTCTCTTTACATCTGGATCTGCCTGATTAATCTTTTCATACCAAATTTCAAACATTCCATCTTTGCATTCCTCTAACCACTGAAGGTTCTGCCTGTAATCTGCTCTTTCATCATCTTCTTCCCACTGACTGAAATATAAGAAATGTTTATAAAAGAAAAAAAAAAAAGATACTCACATAAAATATGATATAAAAATCAACATTTCCACCACTAAAACCCCCTTTGTTACACAAACATTTGAACAATATTTATTTTTTAAACGTGTTAATATATTGTCGAAACAGCCCAAAACAGAGAATAGTGTAGTTCAGTGAGGAAGAATTGTGTACCCATTTAATCTTTCATAAAGCGGGGTTCCCATTTAAAAATAAATAAATAAATAAAAGTCAGCAGCTACAAATACGGCAGCTGTTGACTTTTAATTGGACACTTACCTGTCCCAGGGTCCAGCGATGCGGGGGATCGAAGCCCTGCTCGCCCCCCCCCCCCCCCCCCCCCCGCGCCGGCATTTCAACTGTGGGCGCACAGCTGTGCATGCGCGAGCCGTCACTGACACCGCAATCATCTGGGACCGGTCACATTTCCCAGATGATTGACAAGAGGGAGGGCGGAGAGGCAATCTCCCTTCCTGCACCATGGGAAGTGACGTCAGGAGCCCAGGCACCAAAGGAGGCAGACTACGAGGGACCCCCTAGCAACAGGTATTTAGAGGCGAGTAAAAAAAAAAAAAAATTTTCCAAATTTTTTTTTTTTTTTTTTTAAGAACATTACTCATGTTTTTTTTGGGGGGGGGTGGAACTCCACTTTAATAAGCGTTATCTTGTAGTAAGCAGCATAGGGGGTGACCTAAAGCTAGGTTACACTTTACGCTCCCAATCCCTGCACCCAAGGTGCCAATGTGACTAAAATACAGCTGGCAGCCAACTTTACTGAACTTTTTCTATTAGTTTTATCAGAAGAACATGTTTTCTGGATCTTAAAAATAACTTTCTGCCCCTCAGATGAGGCTGTCCCTACCTTTAAACTGTAAATAAATAAATCTATAAAAAATTTTAGTAATAAACTGGTGGTTTAATGCAAAACGCTTAGCAATTTTAAATGACCAGCAGGCTACACGGAGTGCCTGCGTTTTATCTGATATTCTGGAAAGCTTTTCTCCACGACTCAACTGGCTTAGCTTTCAGTAAATCCATGTCAGATAGTTATATCCCACCTAATGCTCATCATCATCCAACAATGAGAGCGCCATTACTAAGCATACTCTCACTAGATATGGAGTGGGGAGTGAGGCTTTGTTCTAGGGGCAGGATTTATCCACAGGTCACATAAAACGATCCGTTAGAACCAAGATAAGAAAGCAGTATAAAAAAAAAAAATTCTGGATAACTTAACAGACCACTTGTGCTACTGGCACTAACCAAGTAAAAATGCCTTGGGATTCATTCACACGGACAGCAGCCCATCCTGCTCCACTGAAATGTGATCCGCAATAGCAGTAGAGCAGCGACTGCAACCAAGCATCCAATTGGCTTTTTCATTTTTAACAGCCAAATTAACACTTTGTATGCAAGTACCGTGCCACAACTGCGAGTCAATCTATAATGGAAACTGTTAAAACTGTAGGTGATTTATCTATTCCTAACATTAGTACAATAAGGCTTGTTCCTTAAAGAAAACCTGTGAGGACAGAATACTGGGAGCGGCCATTAGGGAATTGTTTTTAAATGGTGCAGACCTGAAGGAAGTCATTCTCATTCTGGCTTTAGTACATATGTACTTCCATTTGTTGCAGAACAAATGGAAGCTACATGCTTGTTCCAGTTTGTGGCAAAAAAACCTGACTACAGAGCAAGCACAGCATGCCGGTATCTCTTGCTTGGTCTGGTCATTAGGATAATTGAATTAGGGGGAACTGGCAGGATTATCAGTTATATAGTACAGAACATTTTTTTCAGGCAGTATTTCTAAAGAACTATAGGTTTAACCCAACATATAACAGATCTTCAGTTTTGGGGTAACATATGCTAAGTTTACATAATTCATGTCTACTAGGCAACAATTAGGCATTGTATGGGCATCAGCTTCTATAAGAGTGTAAAAAACAGCTTCTACAAAGCGCCATTTAGCCAGCTTCAAGCAGCCATTAAAAAAACATTCAGGTCCAGTGTGATGTTTCACATAGATCTTAATGGGAGTACTGGCCGTCTGGCAGGCTTCAGTACTATTCGAAATGTGTTGAAAGTCTGCTAGCAGCTCGCTTACAGACTGTCAACACTTCCATTAATATCCGTGTATTACATCCCTAAAATCAAAGTTTACCTGGGGCTCCATTCAGACTTATCCGGTCAGCTGCAGCATTGCATTAGATTGAATGATAACATGCACTGCATTAAGGCAGCCTACTCATACAAATGGGCTACCAACTCACTGCAATAGACTAAAAAACACAACCATCTTTTTTTTCAGTGCGCAATGATGCAAAGCATATGCACTGATATACTGCTGTGGTATACTGCACTGAGGTTATATTCACAATGAAAGCCACGCAACGCAACGCACCACACAGTTGTTTTAAAGTGTCACAACAATGCAGTGGTCTGAATGGGCCCTTAAAAGCTTCAACAAATTTGCTTGCAGCTTTGCAAATACTTTGTAAAAGCTTGTTGTGCATATTGTTATTCCATATACTAAAGCCTGAACATCTATAGGCTTTAGTATATATATAAAAAAAAAATCTTAAAAGCCATCTGTAGAATATTCATAGAAAATCCATATTTTGGATGTTGAAAAGTTTCCATTCTCATCCAATGAACTGGGTAGAAAACATCTATAAATAGATATACATTCTCTCTAAAATGTTATCTTAGAATGCAGACAAAGGACCACCCATACAGATACTGGTTTCAAAGTTTCCAGATTTAGGGCTTGCTTACACGTGTGACTGAGACCATTCCGCCTGTTGCTGCTGAGTCAGTGGCCGGTGGTGTACTGCGGTCGTGGCAGGAAATATTCCGCCTCCTCCATGGTGCTTGTTGGGCAGTACCACTGGCCAAAGGAAACCCATTCAAGTGAATGGTACCTTGCTGCAACTACCTCGCAACTGTGTACAATGCAAGTGGTTGTGGCGCAGTTGTCCGGTAAGTAGGGTGTTAAAACAACCAGGAAGGAAGGAAAAATCCTGGACAGCCGCACACCACTGAAGGCATCTTTATTGAAAGATTAAAATCTAAGAACAGTCATAGCTGAAGCATAGAAAACAGGGAAGAACATCTAATGCGTTTCACATCACAAACAGATGCTTAGTCATAGCTGAATGAACAAGATCTGATCTTATGTATATATGGAGCTAATAAAAAATAGTCAGCCAATCAAATGCAAGGAATGTTGAAAGAAACCTCCCCAATAAAATCAGACCTTGGGCCAATTCCTTAGATTAAAAAGATTATGCAGCAGGCAATCAGATTTTAGACAAGAAGCCATACACATGTCTACAAGATTTGAGGAAAGAGGTTACCCTAAATCAGCTATTAATAGGGCATTACAAATTACTGATAAGTTACCTCGTGAAAATCTATTATTGGATAAACCAGTTAGTTAAACACTCCACACATGGCCAATCACGACAATCCAGTTACATTTTCTACTCTGTACAGCACTGAATTTCATAAGATACAAAATATCTACCAATGTTATCCAATGACCCTATTTATTCCCAAAATATTGGCTAAAGGCACACATATGGTTTCTAGGAAAGCACCTTCCCTTAGCGGATTACTGTCACCCAGTCTTTTTATTAGTAAAAAACCTCCACCAATTGGTTATCCTTTAAAGGCACTTTAAAATGTGGTCGAGGCTGCTCGTACCGTCCCTTCATTAAGGGTGGTGATGTTATGACCTCGACATCCACAGGCAGACGTCATAAAATACAATCTTTCATTAATTGTAACACACAGTTTGTCGTGCATTTATTCATTACATGCTCAATGTGCTCTATCCAATATGTCGGTAGGACAACACGTAGACTCAAGGATCGCCTCTATGATCATCTTTACGATAGAAAAGGATCATTCCACCAATGTGGCACCTCACTGGAATGATTTTTACAATAAAGACACATCCAGCTCAATCTACTAGATAGTAAGCTCTAACGAGCAGGGCCCTCTGATCCCTCCTGTACTGATTTGTATTGTAACTGTACTGTCTGCCCTCATGTTGCAAAGCGCTGCGCAAACTGTTGGCGCTATATAAATCCTGTATAATTATAATAACAATTCAGGGTATGGATAAAATAGTGAGACCCCCCAGAGGCGGTGATAAATTTGGCATTCTATGTAGACAGGAGCTCCGTTGGATATTTTAAATACCAGACAGCCTGCTGGCTTGAATTTTGAATGGGATGCATCTCGTTTTTATTAATGAAATTTGCCTGTTTGAGAGTTTTTTGGTATTCCTTCTGCTCCTCCTGTCTGCTTCATATGTCAGGTGTTCACCGACAATGCAAGATTTTTCATTTATGCCAGTATATGGTTACACCTTTTTTATATTGAAGTTTTGATGACATGATTACATGTGTTTATACACACATATAAATGTATACACATTTGTTATTCTTTGGCCTGTCTACTGACACCTATTTATATGTACGGTCCTCCTATCCAGATTGATAACATGGTAGCATTTATGCTTGGTCCATTCTACGATATTTGGTTATCTTGTTTGTTTTTTTTCTGTTTATTTTTTGGCCATTGTTTAGATATGATACTGCCTCTGTGCAGTGTGTTAAATGATACTTTTGTCCTACCCCATGCTTTGTCCACCTTTAATCTAGCACAGCTATTGTCCTGCATTGTAACATGTAGAGTGAGACTTTCACTTCACTCCGTGCTCTGTTTGCGGTAATTAAATGAAAATTTGATCTAATTCTGCAGCATGTGGAGTGAGACTCCACATGTTGCTTGCAGTTAATTCAATCTAGTGAAGATTTTGTTTTATTCTGCAGCATGTGGAGTGAGACTCCACACGTTGCTTGCAGTCAATTTAGTAAGGATACTGCCTCATATCTTCAATTGGTTATTACCTTGGTACAGTGTGTGGCGTGACATTTCTGTCTCGCTCCGTGCTTTGCCTACTATATATCTAGTGCTGTTTTCTCTTGTATTGCAATATAAGGAGGGAGTTTTTAACTTCACTCCACGTTTTGTCTGCGGTTATTTCACTGGAGACGTTGTTTTATTTTGCAGCATGAGGAGTGAGACGCCACATGTTGCTTGTAGTCAATTTATTAAGGCTAATGCAGTTATTGTCCTGCATTGTAACATGTAGAGTGAGACTCATTTCACGCCACACTTTGTTTGCGGTAATAAAGTTAGAAAGTTAGTTAAAACTTGGTCTTATTCTGCAACATGTGGAGTCTTATTGCTGTCTGAAGCACGATCCGAAAAGCAGATCACACTTCAGACTGTAAAGCAAGTCTAAATAAGGCTCTAACATTAGGTAACACTGTAACAAACATCTTCAGAATATTAATAATGTTAGTTCTAAATAGACAGACATGCATCATAATCACTTACCTCACAACACTATCATGGGTACTTATGTTTTGTTTAGACATTGATAAAAGTAATTCTGGGAGGTCAATGCTGAGGAAGAATGAAAGGTCTTGGGGTTCCCAGCTCATGTCCAGCATGTGAAGGAGGGTAGTCTGCACACATGATAAGGCTGGGAGCAGTGACCTGGGCAAACAACACATCGTAAATTAAGAATAGGGTGTGATGACCTCTCTGATTTTATCATTTGCAACAAGTGTTTAGTGAATCATCAAAGAATTCTAGCCGCCATCAGAACCACCAATTGATCCAATCACTACAGCTTTTTCATACACATCAGTGCTATAAGAATAGACAAAGCAAGAATTGGTAAATTATTTGTGACACAGGTAAATGGGCAAGGAAACTACCCAGGAGGAAACTGCCAAGGAGTAAGCTTAAAAAATATACTTACCTTACAATTTGGCTCCCGCCCGTGGTGCCAAGGTAAAGGTGAGGTCATAGGCACTCGAGTGATCCTGGAAACACTGAAGATACCGAGATTCACAAAAAGTTGAACCTATGCAGTGCTAAGTTCACTGAACATTTTTAAACCAATGGGCTGAATATAATTATTTGACTGTGGTGTTATGCCATACTGGGGACAGGGTCTGTCCCGGGGCACCAGTTGTTTAAGTCTCCTAACTAAAGAGGTAAGGTAGCAGAACACCACTTTAGGAAGGCTTAGTCCACCATTGTCTAAGAGGGAAGGGTCTATAAATGTGGGTGCCAGCTGTTTTTTCTTTGTTGTATGATTGGTACTTCAAATTGTAGTTTCGGTTTGATAATTGGAAATGACTCAAATCAAGAGAAGATACTTTTGTATACAACATTAGGACAATGATTCTGCCCAGACAAGGGATTATACAGCTGGATTTCTTTTTCAGAAAATGTTAATTTAGAATAAAATGAGAATACAAAATGCAATTCATTCATTCCTATGTAGAGACCATCTCTATTTGGACATAAAATAGATGCAGTAAAATGTTAATCTATTTAAGAAATAGGTGTGTGGGGCTGTGCCCACTTCTAGATCTAAGACTGCAACACCGTCACTGACAGCCAATGGGCTACACCGGGGTTTCTCAAACAGGGTTTTGCGGAAGTCCCCATGGGCTCAACTGCAATCTGCAGACACCACAGATTTAAATTTGTTCAACAGTGGCTTTAAAGCTCAGAGATATACTTTTGCAGAGTACCTCTGGGTGGATTGATATCAGCCTGACTGTACTCAAAGTTTTATGCTCATGAGAGAGCGGTGCAGAATGAAAGGCTTGGTCTTTACAGAGCCAACAGTGCTGGATGAAAAGACTTCTGCTCAAAAGAAGTACTAAACCCAGTATTTGCATGGATTGTTAAGGTTCACATAAATGTAGTAAGAGCACTGCATAAACAAACTGTTTCTATAATGCAGGCTACGGTTTTGAGTAAAGTGGCCCATCAGTACTGATGAACAAAGACAGGGCAGAACATCAATTATTCTAGCCTGCTATGCAATGCAACTCCCGGCTGTCATTTTGATAGTTGTAAATTGCAAACAATACAACACACAACCTGTGTACTTTCGTTACTTTTTTGGGCATGTGTAGTGCATCTAGCGTCTGTGACTGGTTCACAAGTCAGTCCCTCCCAAAAGTTTTCATTTCATCTCCAAAATAAGACCCGGTCACACCGAAAATGACATTGAAATCATGCTACTTCGCTTTAAGTAGCACGATTTCAAAGCAGTACTACTTTAGGTGCTGCTTGGAAGACATCTGTGATTTCATGCACAGAAGTCTATGCAAGTCATACCTGAACTTGCAAAAAGTAATATAAGAACTATTTTCAAAATCAGTGTGAGTCTGGTGGAGTCAAAGTCGCACTGATTTGATTGCTTCCATTGCGGACAATAGGGTGCAACTTGTCGCACCGGTGTGACCAGGGGCTAAACATTTGTTTAAAGCTTAGTATGTACAGCAGCCGTATGAAACAAAAGAGCCAAAACAAGTTTACAGCACAACCAGGTTAATCATTACCTTTAGCAACTAACAAAACACTGCACATTGAGGCCAAGACATACCTGTCATTAAGGTTGTTGAAACTCTTCACAGCATTAACTAAAAGCACAACAAGCCTGTAGTACATTTCTCGCACGTCTTTATGGAGTTCAGCACCGCAGCCTTCTAGGTGACCAAAGTAACTACAGTATAAAACATAAAAGAAAGCTTTATAGTAAGCCTTTGCATTTCAATTTTTCTCTCCATATCTTTGTACATATTTCTGCCATAACACTGCAAAACCAACACAACCAATTAGTTCAAAAATGTTTGTATTTCCTGTCTGAGCGGCATTTGCATTATCTAGAACTCCAGCATTCTGATCATTATACTAGTGATGAGAAAATTAGGTACAGAAGCTTGATTAAAAAACTTAAAGTAGAAAGTATGATGTATAATGTAACACAATGGAGAAACTTCAAGTGAGAAGCAAAATGAATCAAGAATTTGCTTTTATGATGAAGGAAATGCTGCAATTACAGTAAACCCAGAAAGTCTACTTAGTTAACCAACTTATTTTTTATAAAATTCCAAAAAAGATTTTAGATGTAGTAGAAAGCAAGAGGAAGAAAAAAAAAAGAAGTAATGGAACCAGTAAACACATAGCTCTAAAATTTTACAAACAAACGTATAATCCTTCAGAAGATGAAGACAGTAAATAATATAGGAATATAGCTAACAAAGTGACCAGATGAACATGAATAATAATGAATGGTGAACAAAAAAAAAATCTAGAGTGACTTAGCAGTGAAATCTCCCCAGACACCACAGCAAAAAATAACCTGATAAGAGTAGGGAAAGGTTAAAACCGCAATCTAAAATGAAAAAAGTTTGGGGTTTATATACACTGAAAAGACTGCATTTTTTTCTCTTCTCAAATGGCAAGCAGGTGGTGGTGCCTGTTTGGTTTTGCACTTGTGACGCAAATTGTGCTGCTTATTAATTTGATTATCTTGCCTCTTTGTTTTGCAATCTTGTTTGAGGATGCTCCCATTAGAGGTCATCAGCTGTCCTGAGTCGGTCTGGCCCTCTCTTCTCCTGCAAGGTGGGAGTGGGAAAAATACGCACAAACATGAGTAAAATCTGCAGATCTGTGCAAGTAAAATCTGCAGCTGTGTCCTATTTTTTTTTTGTACATGACTAAAACACAGTGCACACGTTTGTATGTAGATGCAGCTGTGTGTATATGGGCTCATTGATTACTATAGTGCTGCATTTAGGTGCGTACAAAACAATCTGTGTGAATGAGTCATTAAAGAGTTTTTGACCAGAAAAAAAACACAGTAACAATGAGGGCCCTTAACAGTACTAAGCCAGTAAATGGAGCTGACCAGTATAAAAGGTCAGTACTTTTTTGTTCTGAAGAGGCAAGAGCAGAAAGGTGTTTATACAGGGAGAAAGGCACAGAGCAGTCTGAGGTCAAAAGCCAACCAGATACGAGTAAAGCTGGGTCCAAATAATGGATTTAACGTTCCACTTAAAGAGGAACTGCAGTCTGTTCACACAATTTGTAATAGAAAACTTCTTTGCCTTTCTGAAGCTTCCCTCCAACCACTTTGCATATTATTTTATCTATATTGTGATTCTGTACTTGCTAAATATGCTGCAGAAATCTCCCTCCACAAAGTCTGGCTGCATAAATTTTAACTGTGGGCAGCTGAAGCTGCTGCCTGTTCACTTCCTGGATTTACACAGACAGGCAATGTCTGTGCATGATGTCATAAGCCTAGGGTAATGACCATACAAGAAACAGGAAGAGGGCTGTATAAGGTATTTACTGGCAGAAAAAACTGTTTCACTATCTAAAGTTAAAACAACAAGGGCAGAGGATTTAATAGATCGAAAGATGAAAAAATGACTGAAGTTCCACTTTAATGAAGAGGAGTGCCCAGTGGGAAATATTCAGGCATTGGTGGTCTCAAAAAAATTCTCCAGCACAATCCTAGAGCACATATGTGAAACACAAGGCCACCAGGCTATTTCACGTGGCCCCCGCACCAATCCTGCAGCTGTGACACCCCCCGGTCTCCGCCCCCACCTTGTCTCCACCAGCTGACTCCAGCCCTCCCCTGGTCCTCGGCCAGACCCTGCCACTTTGTACTTCCCAGCACGACCCCTAGCTTCTTCCAGGCAGCAGCACAAGGTAAGGGGGACTCTTGATGTCTGATGTAATGGAGGGGGGCTGCTCTGGACAACTGCTTACAACTATTTAGGAGAATAATACAATTTTCTACCAGTTGAAAAACAGGGTTGCACACAACAGATATCAACAAGAAACTTTATTGGAGACTGCCCAGACAGAACACCATGGCAGAACCATGTTCTGTCTGAGCAGTCTCCAATAAAGCCTCTTGTGGATAATATCAGAACAGTGCAGGATACTCCTTTTCAAGACTTGCATCATCTGCTACAGGAGTGTGAGTGGGCTCTGTGCTGGTCTGCACCTGCCCTTGACAGAAACTCTTAAGTTATCGCTAAAACCAGTAATAGCTGAATGCAGAGGCAATTATTTTTAGATAAATAGCGCAGGAAAAGGCAGGCTAGCTTTACACCAGTTGAAGTCTTGGTAGACGAAACGCGTCGGGTGTGTGACGCTACCACAGCCATCAGAGTTCACCGAGCTAGATTTTTGTTCATATGAACTTAATTTTAAAACCTGAATTTTTATTGGAAATTTTAACAATAACAATAAAATCTTTGGTTACTTGGATTTTACACCATGTGGAAGCCTTTTCTCTTTTTTACATCATATATGGGCAAAGCCAAGTGAGTGATTTCCGGAGGAGGACTCCAGTTGACAACCGAACACGCTCCCTCATCTGAGTGGACCTGGTTTACTTACTTCCCCTCTTGTTGAATGTAAGAATTACCCTGGATGTGAATATACATACAGCAGTGTGAGATCTGTATATACGCCCTGTGATCACCCTTACACTTGGATGAACTGTTTAAATCCCAGAGACTTGTTTGAATCCTACCCATTCATACTGGTCACTTTCTCACGATGATGTTTCTTGTTCCTTTGAGCAACATTTATGTTTATGTTTTTATGGGACTGCTTTAACACAGTCACACATTTTTGAGAGAGATAACACTCTTTGATTGATTTTTTATTATAATATTCACAGGTGCTGTCATAAGACCTTTTGCATTTACTTATTTCCTTTTTTGTTGTTTTTTTGTTGATTCAGAGTGTTGGTTGAAACCAGAGTTTACATATGGATGATTTACACTGAAGCTCACTTTTTAGTCATTTTCATATATGTATGTGTTTTTCACTCAAATATAGCGCTGCACTTTTTATTTCTTATTTCCATACACAATTTGTCTAATTGTCAGTGTTGGCCGCTTGACACTATTGAGTTGGCGCAGCAGTTTTCTCCTTCTTCTTTTCAATGAAATTGAATTTGACACCCTCTCCTAGAGGTTTTTCCAGATAAGGGCAAGCAAGAGTTGCCAATGAGAACATGTTCTTGAACATGGAGTCAGCCATAGACCAAAATCATGCTAAAAGAAACCTGATTAAGAATGATTGCCAGGGCTAGATCTAGACACACTTGTCAGGATAAGCATGGGTGGCAGCAGTCCGAGAACAATCCTTTTGTCCCATTCTTATTACAGATGACAAAAAGAGTAGTTGAAACTCGTAGCTTTTCAGCAAAACTTTAGGAATTGGCTAAAGATTAAGGGCTTTTTCACACGGGGCGGATCAGTGATGATCCGCCCCGTGAACACCCGCTTGCTCAGCGGGGATCGCTCCGCCGCTGAGCAGGAAGATGACAGGTCCGTCGCTGCACAGACCTATCAGAGCGCTGCTCTCCCCTATGGGGGATCGGATGACGACGGACCATAGAGTCCGTCGTCACCCGATCCGAAAACGGATGGAAAAGTAGGGTTTTCCTCCGTTGCACTTTTTCGGATCGGAGCGGGTCGGATGTCAGCAGACATGTCACCGCTGACATCCGACGCTCCATAGGGATACATGTATGTCCGTTTTTCATCCGAAAACGGAAGGATGAAAAACGGACATACGGATAGTCCGTGTGAAAAAGCCCTTATGCAATCTGGAGAGAACCTGAGAAAATGTGTCAAACAGACCCAGGAGTCTCTGAGAAGATATAGGTCTCTGAGACACTTTGTGGTCTGAATGTTCAGGGTATGATCAAGGGTATAACATATATAGCACCACAGAGTGTGGTGATTTTTTTTTTTCTCACCAATGTAAGGGGTACATTGATGTGTGAATAGATAGGAGTAGAAAACAACTTTAACCGGTTCAATACAGGGCATTTTCACCCCCTTTCTTCCCAGGCCAATTTTTAGTTTTCAGCGCTGTCGCACTTTAAACGACAATTGCGCAGTCGTGCGACGTTGTACCCAAAAAAAATTGACGTCCTTTTTTCCCCACAAATAGAGCTTTCTTTTGATGGTATTTGATCACCTCCTCTGCGGTTTTTAGTTTTTGCACTATAAACAAAAGAAAAGAGACAATTTTGAAAAAAACACAATATTTTTTACTTTTTGCTATAATAAATATCCCAATTTAAAAAAAAAAAATTGGTTTTCCTCAGTTTCGGCCAATACGTATTCTTCTACATATTTTTGGTAAAAAAAAAAAAAAAAAATCGCAATAAGCGTATATTGATTGGTTTGCGCAAAAGTTATAGCGTCTACAAAATACGGGATAGATTTATGGCATTTAAAAAAAAAATATATATATTTTTTTTTAGCGGCGATCGCGATTTTTTTCGTGACTGTGACATTATGGCGGACACATCTGACACATTTTTGGGACCATTCACATTTATACAGTGATCAAAGCTATAAAATTGCATTGATTACTGTGTAAATGTGACAGGTAGTGAAGGGGTTAACCACTAGGGGGACACAAGAGGTTAAATGTGTTTCCTAAGGGAGTGTTTCTAACTGTTGGGGGCGGGGACGTACAAGGGGAGGAGACCAATCAGTGTTCCGCTGTACTAGGAACACAGATCGCTCTACTCACAACTGACAGGACGTGGATCTGTGTGTTTACACACACAGATCCGCGGTCCGGCCCGGTTAACGGCCAATCGCGGGTGCCCGGCGGACAACGCGGCCCCTGGGCACACGCACCGGGTCCCGAGCAACGCGGCGGGCGCGCGCCCCCTAGACGCCTGGGAATCCCAGGCTGTCATATGACGTCCACCCAGGATGGTAGATCCCATCTGTGGACGTCATATGTCTATGGCTGGGTAGGGAAGTGGTTAAGATGTGCCTGCTAAAAAGTTAGAAAAGCTTTCATATGCGAGATCTATTTGCAGGTCTACATGACACCAGGAAGAGACCTAGCTACTGCAGTATACGTAATGGTAGGTCTATAGGCGATCAAGCCCAAGTTATTGCAGCGATTTTGACATTTTTTTGGGGGTATGGTGGGACATGCATCCCTAGATGGAAGAGAGTCCCAATTTGAAAGTTCTTGTAATTGTAAGGAAGGCCACCCCTGGAACCATAAGATTGCAAGGAGGCATAGGGAAAATTATAGAAAATTTAAAAAGGATAAAGTGAAATGAAGAAAGTTTGACATTGCCATGCTAAGCTAAATTTATGTCTAAATTTATGTCTAAATTTATGTCTGTAGTCACCCTAGCACCTGCAGGGGTGAAGGCGAACCTCAGTGTGTGGAGGTTCCTGCATGAGTCCAGTTGAATTAGAGGGTTTAGCACAAATAGATGGACCTGCAGTAGATGATTGTGGAGAATGGGGTCAGAGCCTCCTTTCCCTCCATAGCCGCCTCAATGCATTCCTTAAGGGAATTTACAAAGAGGAGCTCACCTTCAAAGGGGATGGACAAAAGGCACCTTTTCAGAGCAGGGTCAACAGACCAAGCTCTAAGCCATACGATTCTGTGCAAAAAACACAGAAAAGAAGGTTATTCTGGAGACATGAATAACATTCTCCATGAGGAATAGTGAGGGCTAAACATTAAGAGCTGCAATCTGGCAGAAAAAATAGAAATATCTTCAATGGATATAAAAAGTCTACACATTCCTGTAAAAATGTCAGGTTTCTGTGATGTAAAATCATGAGACAAAGACAAATCATTTCAGAACTTTTTCCACCTTTAATGTGACCTATAAACTGTACAACAACAGTTGAAAAACAAACTGAAATCTTTTTGGTGGAGGGAAGTAAAAATAAAAAAAAATAATATGGTTGCATAAGAGTGCACACCCTTAAACTAATACTTTGTTGAAGCACTTTTTGATTACAGCACTCAATCTTTTTGGGTATAAGTCTGTCAGCATGGCACATCTTGACTTGGCAATATTTTCCAACGCTTCTATACAAAAACACTCCAAATTTGTCAGAATATGAGTGCAGATCCTGTGCACAGCCCTCTTCAGATCACCCCACAGATTTTCAATCAGATTCAGGTATGAGCTCTGGGCCATTCTAAAACTTTAATCTTTATCTGGTGAAGCCATTCCTTTGTTGATTTGGATGTATGCTTTGGCTCGTTGTCATGCTGAAAGATGAAGTTCCTCTTCATGTTCAGCTTTCTAGCAGAAGCCTGAAGGTTTTGTGCCAATATTGACTGGTATGTGGAACTGTTCATAATTTCCTCTACCTTGACTAAGGCCCCTGTTCCAGCTGAAGAAAAATAGTCCCAAAGCATGATACTACCACCACCATGCTTCACTGTGGGTATGGTGTTTCTTTTGGTGAAGGATGTGCAGTGTTGTTTTTGCACCAAACATATCTTCTGGAATTATGGCCAAAAAGTTCAACCGTGGTTTCATCAGACTAATGCTGCATACACACGATCAGAAATTCGGCCAGCAAAAGACCGATGAGAGCTTTTGTTCGGAAAATGTGACCGTGTGTATGCTCCATCGGACTTTTGCTGGCCAAATTCCAGCCAGCGAAAGATTGAGCGCATGCTCTCAATTTTTCGGTCAGAAAAAGCTCCTATCCGAAAATGTGATCGTCTGTAGCAATTCCGATGCGCAAAATTCCTACGCATGCCCGGAAACAATTCGACGCATGCTCGGAAGCATTGAACTTAATTTTCTCGGCTCGTTGTAGTGTTGTACGTCACCTTGTTCTTGACGGTCAAAAGTTCAGCAAACTTTTGTGTGACCGTGTGTATGCAAGGCAAGCTTGAGCGGGATCCCGTCGGAAAAGCCATCATATCTTTTTCCGACAAGAAGTCTGATCGTGTGTATGCAGCATAAAACACATTTTCCCACGTGTTTTGGGAGACTTCAGATGTGCTTTTGCAAAATTTAGCTGGGCTTTAATGATTTTCTTTGTAGGAAAAGGCATCAGTCTTGCCACTCTACCCCATAGCCCAGACATACGAAGAATACAGGAGATTGTTGTCACATGTACCACACAGCCAGTACTTGCCAGATATTCCTGCAAGTCCTTTAATGTTGCTGTATGCCTCGTGGCAGCCTCCCTGACCAGTTGTTTTCTTGTCTTTTCAGCAATTTTGGAGGGACGTCCAGTTCTTGGTAATGTCACGGTTGTGCCATATTTTCTCCACTTGATGAGGACTGTCTTCACTGTGTTCCATGGTATATCTAATGCCTTGGAAATTCTTTTGTACCCTTCTCTTGACTGATACCTTTTAACAATGAGAGCCCTCTGATGCTTTGGAAGCCCTCTGCAGACCATGGCTTTTGCTATAGGATGCGACTAAGAAAATGTAAGGCAAGACCTACTAGAACAGCTGAACTTTATTTGGAGTTAATCAGAGGCACTTTAAAATGATGGCAGATGTGTACTGACTCCTATTTAACATGAGTTTGAATGTGATTGCTTAATTCTGAACACAACTACATCCCCACTTATGCAACCATATTATTATTTTTTTACTCCCTCCCCCCTAAAAGATTTCAGTTTGTTTTTCAATTGAGTTGCACAGTTTATAGGTCGCATTAAAAGGTGGAAAAAGTTCTGAAATAATTTATCTTTGTCTCATTTTCTTACATCACAGAAACCTGACATTTTAACAGGGGTGTGTAGACTTTATATCCACTGTAAATCAGGATGCAGTTCAATATTGAACTCTCCAGCCGAGTTTGTCATAATTTTGGCAATAATGAGGTAGCAATATCTGGCTACAGGACAGGGCAGGACCTTTCAGAGCAAAGGAGAACTTCAAAAGAGTCCCCAAAGATCTACGGATGAAGCAGGGAAATGTTTTTCGATAGCATAGCCAGCATATGGCAAGAAGGTGAAGCATTGACTTGGCCAATAAAATATCAGTGCCTCCTCTGCCTTCTGCACCTGCAAGTGCTCTGGGCCACTCAGGCTGTGACCTATGAACCTAGACAATAATAGAGAGTCAAAAGATTGTTTTTGGCTATTGGCACCTGCCATTTACAGAAGTGGTGACAGCCTTTGACATTAATCAGACATAGCGGAAGAAAATTCTGCTTTAGTCAGGCAGGCTGTATGTTGTGCATTTGTCGGAGAGCTTGAATCAAGGGGATGGAGTAGTGTCATCTTGCTCCAGAACAAGAGAATTTCTATCAACCCAACAGGAACTTGGAGTTTCCTCAAGGCCTAGAGTGGAATCACCACTATTTGTCCTATGTGCTCTCGCTTGTAAGTGCCTGTGATCTGCCATTGCCAAGTGAGGATCTTCCCGAAATGGATGCGGACTGAGAGGGTTCAGCATGTCCACTATGAAGGAATTGCAATAACTTTGGCTCTAACAGAGTTCCTGTGACGGTCTCTGAGATTTTAGGCAACGGGTGTGATGAAAAATGTTTGGTTTGCAGTTTTGGCAGAAAATGGCAGACAGAAGTGCACAGTAAGGAGTCATATAAACACTTTGTTGCTATTCAGAGAAAAACTTGTGGCAGTGAAGTGGACTGCCAAATTTGAATAGGTACATATTAAAAAAAAAATGTATAGCCAGGAACGCTATAAAAAGGATAGGGAAACTCTGTCTTACCTTGTCCACATTGCTGGTCCTGTTCAGGATCCGGCCTTCGACTGCCAAGGTTAGCATACCCCAAGAGAGGTCTTCAGGGTCTGGGTGCCGAAGAAATGGTCTGCAGCCCTGGAACTGTATACCACCCTGCCACTAACTCACATGCTGCACCACGAACCAAGGCGAGTGACGACCATAGGATACAGTGTCCAAAGCAAGCATTACAGGCAGGCCGTGCTGCTGCAGGGCCTTGATACAGTACCCAAAATGTACATCAAAGTTAACCAATCCAGAAAATGCTAATGAGCCATAAGGCAATAAGTCGTCAGTTCTTGATAGACATGTGAGTGAGTGGAATATTAGGTAGTAAAAATGTTGAAATAAAAAAAAAAAAAAAAAAAAAAAGAAGAGGTACATTGCCCAAGTAAATTGAAAAAAACTAGAGCCTCAGAGTGGGTAGGGGTTACTTGGATACTCCAGGGGGTGTTTCCAGGAAAGCTTTGTTATTGTCCAATCACTTGAAGGTAGCCGCATATAACCACAGTCTAAGAAGACATTTCCTGTGTTGGTTATTGTACAAGATATATTATTTACCAGAAGTGGCTTATAGACTGAAGTTTCCATGTCTAAGGTAAGAAAATTATGATAGGATACCTCTTTGAAGCCTACTTGTAGTCATGCTTCCTTAGGAAAGTAGCACTTGCGTGCAACAGTAGGCACCACCAGCTAATTTCAGCTCATTTTAAGAGTGCACTAAGGGTTCAGAAATCTGGGATGCACTATTGTGAATATATATCAACTTGGAAGGCATAGCCCTCATTCCATTCCCTTTACTGCCTTGCACCTAGGGGCACATGCTATTGCAACAAGCTGCTAGTTTGTTATAAATTAGCTACATTTGTTACAATGATTTCAGGTTTTCTTTGACAATATTACTCAGTAGTTGGCAATATTTTCAGCCAGGTCTCTGCCTTTGTTGCATTTTGTATTCACAATAGGAAAAATGGAAAAACATGCATTCTACTAAAAAAAAAAAAAAAAACAAACTAGAATCCAAAAAAAGCTAAACCATCAATAAATAGAGCAAGTAAGTTGCACAGGCTCTTAAGTTATTACGGATCCATGTTGGTTTATTTGTATGTAAAGGTCAATGGAGAGGATATGCCATTACCACAATGATATGATGAGACCTTTCATTTCAAAACACATTTTTTTTTTCTACTGGAATCCACGATGCTGTCTAAGTAAACACTAGCAGTAAAGTAATAGGAAATCACAGCAGATTTGATTTAGTAAACCGACTTCAAAAACAATACAGTTCTTCACTCCCCCACATTAGAAAAATTAGTAAGGCTGGTTTCTCTAAAACATTATAGACTGAGAAAATGTCACTATTAAAGACCTGTTGTGCATCAATATTCCTAGTTTTCATAATACAAATCGATATAAAATGTTGCAGTAAAATTTCATGTAAACGGATGGATAAACTTACTTGGTAAAGTCATTCTGACAGGCCAGCAGCTCAAGCAGGAAGAGCACACAAGGAGGCTGAAAAAAATTGGGTTGTCCCAGAGTGTCCAGACACTCCTGAATCATCCGAAGTACTTTTAGAATGCTTTCAGCCTGAGCTTTTCTTAAGGTTAGGACCTGCAAAACACTGCAACAACCAAAAAACATTCAAATATTATTGCATCAAAACACACAGTAAAAACAACATTAACTAGAAAAGCACAGATTTTTAAGAGATATACTGGAAAGGACAATGCTTTTGTTTAGAAAATGACTTCAGTTGTACAAAATTTTTTAATTCTTCAATAAGGGATTTGCTAAGAACTCAAAACACCCACATCAAGTTCATTTTCAATTACTGCTGGTGCATTTATATTAAAGATTCTTTACTTGTAAAAGGATAATTAGGAGTAACTTTATACTGATGAGTGATCTGCTTTGATCATCTTGTGTTGGGATTATTCATAATACCTCCTCCTAAAAGCATTAACATCTAAAAATAACTGACTAGAAAAGTTTTCAGTCTTTACCTTTCATGGGAAATTGCTGGATCCTTTACAAAATCTAAGATACTTTTTAAAATTGGATATTTTTCCTTCACTGTTGGCAGCATCTTTGCCTCCTCCATAGAGCGGAATGAAAGCAGCCTTAGTCTTGCTCGACTAAATGGGGCTTTACGGTTTGGGGTAGGAGGAGGAGAGGAAGGCTCTTCGTTTTTTTCTGCTGTTTTTGTTTGAGGCCCTACTGGGGTCTCATACTTAAAAAGTTCTGATTCCTTCTTTTTCTGAGGGTCAGCATCAGGCACTGGACACTTAGCCATTAAAATTGGACAAGCAGCTTCAGGTGAGGCATTAACAGGTGAGGCACTTGAAGCTTGAAAGTCCGCTTCTACAATGGAACTCTTTCGACGAGTGTACAACACTCCATTGTCATCTGTAGAGATCCAGTTCTCTATTGGCAGTCTTGATGTAGTAGGTAAAAATCTCAGCAACAAAAGACATTTCTCTATACACTGTTTTGCTGTAAATAGATGAATATATTGTAAGTACAAAATAAAAAAGGAAAATGAAAACACATAATACAGGTGCAAAATGGTAACTCTAGTGTATTTAAAGTAATCATCTTGTTGAGGTGGTAATGAAATGACTGTATTATTTTTGATCTGGCATTCACATTTTTACTAGCTTACTGTTGCATTTTCAGCACTTTATTACAAATATGTTGGAATTTTGTCTATTGGCTATCTGTATATCAAGCAATCAGCTAGCCATGATTAACAACCACTGAAATAAAAACCCTTAAATAATATTTCAACAAGACACACCTAAACCTTTAATACTGATTTTTTACATTAAAAGCCAAACCCCAGCCAATACTTCCTTTTTATGTTTTGGATAACATGAGGAGGGGGTAGAATGTTTCCTTTATATTGTCGTCTTATACCACAATCGTAGTCCACTGACATTTCCTCCAGCTCTCTAGCTGAAAATCTGTACCTCAGTTTAGGCATTGTGCTGGAGGAAAGGTTTGCGAGAGCCTGAAATTGCACCCATAAATCAATATGTAAGGCTGCAATGCATTGCAGACTGAAATGAAAACATTTTATATATATATATATATTTATATATATATATATATATATATATATATATATATATATATATATATATATATTTTTCCCATTTCTGCAACTATATGTGCATTTATTTTTTATTTATTTTTGTAAATAATTGGACTTGGCCCTTAACAGTACACATGCACATGTGTGCAGAAGCACTGGCAATGTGTTATAGACAGGCAGTAATAAAAAAAACAAAAAAACAAAAATGAGAGACTATTATATGTTCTATAAAAATTTTAAAATATCTGAAATTCTGTTTAAAGAATCTGAAATTATAGCACTAAACCTATAGCACTAAGCCCTGGTTCACACTGACTGCGGGAATAAAATTGCGCGCATTCAGCTGAACTTGCACGATTTCATTCCTGCATGTCGGTCCCGACTTTGGGGGCAATATCAGAGACATCTGTGCGGGTTTCTGCACAGATGTCAATTGAACTCTCACCTCGAAATTGCTAAAAGTAGTACAGAAACTACTTTCGGGAATCGGTGCAGTGCTGCAAATGCAGCGTCGCACCATGCCACTGCTGGCAATTGCTGCTGATTTGGCATGCGATTTGACATGTCAAATTGCATGCCAAATCGCATCAATGTGAACCAGGGCTAAAAACTGAACTTTGCAACTGTGGAATAACATGGACAATGGGACCTTTATATAAATAACAGCTAAGGCATTGGTTAAAAGCCCCTGTCAGGGGGCAGAGTCAGAAGTCAGCATGTGAGAAGTAGAGAGATGGAGCTCGGATAGTGCCGACTGGTCCTGCAAAGATCCTGGGATCAGCCCTACTGTTGATCAGTTTCCCAATAAAAGAAACATAGAAAAGTAACGTCAGAAAAAGACAGAGTAGTCCCTCAAGTCTGTCCATTTTTGTATTCCACTGTATTATCTGAGTATAGATCTATGTTTGTCCCAAGCATGTTTGAAGCCATTTACGGTTGACTGTCTCACTACCTCTGCTGGTAGTTTATTCCAAGCATCAACTATCCCTTCAGTAAAATAATACTTTCTATGATTAGTTTTGAACTTTCCTCCAGTTAGTTTGAGGTCATGATACCGTGTTCTTGAGTTTGATTTCATATTGAAAAAACTGCCCTTCTGAACCTTATTCCCCTCCTTGATGTATTTAAAGGTTTCACCTGATCAGATCTCCACCAAGACCATTTACCTCCAAGCTTCATACAGATAAAAAAAAAAGTGCTCCAGAGAGATTACATTTGGTGCATGCTATACTCTGCAAAGATGAGAGGTATTTGACAGACTCCTATAGTTTACAGTTCCTTCCTGTTTCTACTAATCTCATGTACTCCTGCAACATGGGTCCAGGTATAATCTTTTTCTTGGACAGAAATTACTTTCTCCTGTTCCCAAGGAGAACTTAGAGATTATTATGTCGTTCCCCGAGCTCCTTGCATTCGTCAGAGATTCTACCTCCTATTACCCAGGTGTAAAATGTAAAGCACAAGTTCACTTTCAGAACAACATGAAACATGTTCCACCACCTGCAGCTCTCCCCCCTCCGCCTGTGACAGTGAGCAGGGGCGATTCTCCCAGCGCCCACTGTCACAATTTGAAAAGAGCATTACCATGCGGGACTCTGCCCACATGGCCGCGTCATTCATTTACAGTTTACTGTGAATGCCTACAAGTTTTGTTTGGTGTTGCGCTGCTGAGTGCTCTGGTAGTTCATTGATCCTTCCTGCTCTCAGGTAACTGCTTGCCAGTACAAGGTGTGGGCAGACAGCTATGCTGAGAGTCTGCAAGAAACAGATTGCACCCGTGATCTGTTGATTACGGGTACAATACTCTGCAGGCTCCAGAAAAGAAGAAAATAAATGCAAATTTCTGTTTACCTGCAAAAAAAAGTGTTTTGTTTTTTTTTAAAGTGAACTTTAAATGATGTGCTCTTTTCTATGTTATGGGTTTGACAGTTAATAAATGGACTCTAAGTGTACAAGAGTTTATTCAGTCTATAAACATTTGCTCATTATTGCTAACCCAAAAACGGATTACTGAGCTACTGTTTTAGAAAAAGAAGCTGAATATCCTACAGAAAAAAAGATCTGTAGAAAGCGGTTTGCATAACAGAGGTAATATCTTTTCTGCTGGTCACGCTTTAAAACAAAGGGCTTAGGTAGTTAAAGTTATGCACAGGTCACAAGTTGGTAGAGTAGATAACTTGGCACAACTACACTTTCAGTATAATTATTATTAAGAACCCGGGGTTTGCATGTTACACAAACCCGTGAAGAAACAAGAGGCTCTTGTTCCCTAATGCTGAAACATGTTCTAAGACAGGCAAGTAAAAAAGCACCAGGGATCTCAAAGGTCCCCAGCCGAACCACACTGCTTAGCCTGCCAGATTCATCCGGTCTTGAAGGCTTCTGCTCCATCTTCTGATGCTTGTTAGGCAGTGTCGGGGCCCTACTAATCTTTGACTCCTTTTAATGCCGCAATGAAGAGTTTTGTTTCACGTATGGAACAGGCTCTGCTTCCCAAACATCCCCTCCCTCCTGTGACTGTGTCTGATAAAACAGACACTGAACAGTTTCCTTCTCTTCCTTCAGGAACTCCTGAGGTGCCTCCCCTCTTCCTTCTGATGATGAAAAAAGCTTTCGGCAGAAAAACTGGCATGGGAGGAAGAGTTGATCTCAAATATCATTACAGCGCTCAGGGGACACTTTGAAAATGGAATATTCCCTGTCCCAGGCATCGGATTCTCAGGTTGGACACACACAGTCTTCTAAAGTTTTTCTGCATGACCCCTTTTTTGATGATTTTATTTACAAGTCTTGGTCGGTATAGTTTTTGGTACACTATCCCTTTGAGAAGGCCCTCATCAAAAAGTGGTTCAACCCTCCGGTTTCCAGGCTGAGTAAGGCTACTGCCATTCCCTCAAAAGACTTTTCTTCCTTTAGAGCCCCATCTGACAGGAAGGTGGGAGAGCACTGCACATCCACAAACGCAGTTTCTGGAGCCTTAAAGTGGTTGTAACCCAAAAAAAACAGAAAACAAAAAAAAACAAAAAAAAAAAAAAAAAAACATGCTTCTGTCCCTTTAAGGCACAAGGCACTGCACATGCCATGTAAATGGTCCCTTTCTATGTTGTATAATACCTGGTTGATTCTGTTACTCTCTTTCCCTCTGCAAACTAACCACGTTTATGATGGTTGCTGATTTCTGATAGCATTGCCAGTTTACGTGCCCCTGTCAGCCAGCTATCTCCTCAGCGTTTCTGCATCTCCCCATCCAGTAGTCTGTGTCAGAGCCGATTTCCTCCCCTCCCAAGCCTGTGTAATTCTATTCCCTGCAGCTGTTCCAGTGCTAGTAAAGTAAAGAAACATGTATTAACTACATTGATCCTCTCTGTTTTAGGTCCCTGTTCAGTACAGTGTATGTATTTTCCTAAAATTAACATGCTAAATACCTGCTTTCCAAATCCCTGCTGTGCAGACAAGTGACCTCCCTCTGCTCTCTTGCATTCAGAGGGAAATTTCAGCCCATCCCACTATACTCACTTACTCAGGAAGGGAAGCAGAGGGAGGTCACATGACAGGACAGCAGGGCTCTGCAAAGAAGGTATTTAGGAGGGAGGATTGAGGTAAATAATACATGTGACTTTACAACCGCTTTAATTCATCCAGTATGCCCCTCTGCCATGGTCTTTCAGACCTTTACCTAATGGGCTAAATTGCTATGTCAAGTTTTGGCTTCCAAACAGGTTTTTCTTGCTTACATTGAATTAACAGCTCAACTAGTTCAAGGTCTTCAATAGCTGTGTAAAAACCATCTGCATGAAAATTTTGGGTCTCATGATGGTTTCTGTCAAAGCAGTTGCTTACATGCAACGTCACGCCAAACCACTTCAGATAGATTCTGGTCAACTGGAATCAAAAGCGTCTTTGGTGTGGTGGCTTCAGTCCCCACTTCTATCAGATGAGAAGACCCTAATTCCCTCCAAATGATCATCAACACAGACACCAGCCTCTTCAGGTGGGCAGGTGTGATGGATCATTTATCTGGGCAGGGTCATTGGTCTCCTCTGTTCTTCAGGGTTACTTGGCAAGGGTACAATTGGACAATGAGACAGCAGCAGCCTACATCAATCACCAAGGGGGCACTAGAAGCTTGGGTGCGGCTTTGGAGGTCTCTCACATCCTCAACTGGGCAGAACGTCATGTACCAACCCTACTGGCAGTTCAAATTCCTGGAGATGGACAACTGGCAGACGGACTCTCTCAGTCAAGAGAATTTGGACCAAGGGGGAATTGGCCCTCCATTCCAACATTTTTCTCCAGATCTGCCAATGATGGACAACTGGCAGACGGACTCTCTCAGTCAAGAGAATTTAGACCAAGGGGGAATTGTCCCTCCATTCCAACATTTTTCTCCAGATCTGCCAATGATGGGGCACTCCAAACATAATCTTTGTGTCCAGGCTGAATCAAAAAATTCCCAAGCTTGTAGCCAGGACCAAAGATCCCTGGGTAGAAGCATTGGATGCTCTAGTGGCTCTGTGGCAGATGTATTCTCAGATGTATGATTTTCCCCCTCTAAGACTCAACTCCCAGTTGTTACCAAGGATCCCGTGAGAAGGCACTCTTGGTCATTCCAGTGGCTCCAGACTGGCCACACAAGAACTTGGTTTATGCATCTTGTTCGGTTGGTCGCAGCCTTTTCCGGGCGCCTTCCACTTTACCACCCTACCTTACAGTCGCTGTCTTTAACAGCTTGGTTGTTAAAAACCAGGTACTAAAAGACAAGGGCCTTTCTCAAGCGGTCATTTTTACCATGCTTTGTGCTCGGAAGTCCACTTCCCATTTTATCTACCGGGAAGGCCTACTATTACACCTGGAAGGCCAACTTTGTCTACTGTGAGTATCTGGGATTACATCCCCACAAGTTTTCCACTGCTAGCATCCTTACCTTTCTCCAGAATGACCGAATCGTGGCTTGGCAGTCTGCACTGCCAAGGGCCAAGTGTCAGGCTTGGCTGCTGTTTCAGCAACCCTTGGCTCCTATTTCCCTCATTCAGAGCTTCATGCAAGGGTTTACCTGGATTGTTCCCCTTCTAGAGCCCCTCTGCAATCTTGGTACTTAAATCTTGTTTTGTTGGCCTTACAAAAGCCTCCTTTTGGAAACATCGGGGATCTTCTCCCCTCATCTTTGTCTCAGAAGGTGGCAATCACGTCTGTGCGGTGGGTATCCAAGCTTGCAGCTTTCTCTTGTAAACAGCCATTTTTGGTGGCTACACAAGGATAAAGTGGCTTTTCCTCTCATCTGTACTCCCTAAGGCTGGGTTCACACTGCTGCAGTGGCAGACATCGTATGTGATTCGCAGCGCACTGCTGTTCACATCACATGCGATGTCTGTGCTGTGCGATATCAGCCATACAGATAGTATGGCTGATATCGCACCGCATTCGGTCCAAACTCACACTGGGTGTTCACACCTATTCGATCCGATACATGTCCGAATTGTCAGTTCGCAGTGCGATATGCGAGCTGAACTGGGGGTGTCGTTAACATTGTATGACACTCCCCAGCAGTTCGCATATGGCAGTGTGAACTGCCGTGCGAGTTGGTGCGATGCAGGAACCCGTAGTAAATTCTCTGCGTTCCCGCACCGCAGCAGTGTGAACCCAGCCTAAGGAGGTGTCAGAAAAGCGGCTTAGTCTTCCACCTTTCCCAAGTGGATTCATTAAACTGTTATCTGGGCTTATAAAATCAGGTCATGAATCGCTGTTTCCAGCATTCTACGAGGGTGTTTAATGTGTTATAGGCCTTTCATCATTCTGCTTTGGTTGTTCTAGCTTGCAAGGTGGATACCTGGTTTTCAGTTCACACTTTCACCAAGTTGACGTAGCTGCCTACCAGTTTTGGTTGGAAAGTTTTGTAGGCAGCAGTTCTGCTGGGGTGCAGTTCCCTGTTCTGCTGTTTTCTGCTTATAGGCCCACCCTGCCTTCTGGCATTGCTATGGGACATCCCATCCGTCATGAAGAACGGCTACATCCTTCAATGAATGGAAGAGAAAATAGTATTTTTATACTCCACTTAAACTTTTTTTTTTTTTTTTTTTTAATGGAAGGACACAGCACCTGCCCAGTCTTCTTTTGTCTGTCTCGGTGTGTATGTCCTATACTGCTGGCTGCTAACTGATCTCCTTACTGCAGATGTTGGGTTTGGTCAACTGCAGTGGCTCGCCCTCCAGGGGTGCTTTTATTTTATTTGCACCTAGCATCCTGCTCCTGTAGGTGGTGACATCAAACCCATCTGTCACGAAGAATGGCTGTGTCTGTCAATGAACTTAGATAAAAGGATTTTACAGTGAGCACGAAAATCCTGTTTTTGGTAAACCCCAGAAAAACAGATCCCCAAAAGAGGTCAAAAGGTAAAAAAAAAAAAACAGGTCCACCATAGAAGCCTATCACATCTCCAACCCTTTCACTTCGCAAAAGGGAGTTACCAGAAGAGAATGAGGATGCTTGGCCAGACTATTCATCTTGTACAGGATATCCATGAAATGCGAGAACCTCACAGTGCAGTATTCCAAAGGACATCCAAAAGAGCCACTGACACTTGTAGCAACCCTGAAGTTAGCCTGACTTAAGGGAGGTAGTTTATAGGAGAGAAGCCCCTACAAGGGTAGTGTCAGGAACCTCAGGCTGGCAATGCTCATTCTCATAAGCACAGATGTATAACTGCACTTGCAAGGATGAAAATGCATGTGCCACAGTGCACACATGTACGCCCACAGATCCTATTGCCTGGGCAGCTTATTTAAATCTGAGGCTTGTCTACTTTAAAGGCTGAATGGTCTTCAAGTTTACCCCTATGTTCCTGAAAGCCTGCTTGATCCTGTTACTGACCTGGCTCTGTCTGACTCATCTTTGGATTCCATTGCCTGCTACAAATTTATGTTACTGACCTCAGCCTAGACATTTAATTCTGCCTGCTGTTTTACCTCGCTGCCAACACGTTGCCCTGCCTATCTCTGACCTGGACTTTGATTGTGATTTTGTACCTACCTGCCTGGCTGTTACTGAAATCGGCTTGAGACCTGACTCCTCACTTCTGCTCATCCAAGCTCAGCATTCTCAAGTTAAAGTTTGCTGTGCCAGCTTCCTGGTACCTGTACCCTTCTGCTGCCCTAGCAGTCCCTGTCTCCACCACAAGGGGTGCTTGGATGGGAATTGTGCAAGAGGCCACCTCATCTCAAGCTCCACTAAATGGTACGTGATGGTTAGCCAAATCACTAAAAAGAGAATGGAAGAAAAGAGATGGTGATGGAGTGAGCTTACAGCATTTACGGGTGGGCTGCTCCAGTAACTGAACAAATAGATAGAAACTACAAAGTGGACATGGGAGGAGGCTTTGTCCACCCCGATGTACATGAAAGTTTCTGATAATGATGACCCTATAACAGGCGTTTTAGGTTCCAGCTTACAGGCGTCAGGTCCATCTAGGGGAGTATGGGCTGAGGTCACCCATGGCAGTGAGACTGTCCTTTGTGTGTCTTTGGTAAGACACGTTGCACCTCGTAGCAGTAAGCAAACAGGCCTAATGAGATGCAAGGACTCAAGGAAGAAAAGGCGACCAACCATTCAGGACACCAGAAAACTGAGGCATGCTGGGTAGAGGAGGGGTATATGGGGGATGGCTTACAAATATTCTGTTTAGCAGTGTCCCAACCTCCTGTAGGTGGCAGTTTAACCACTTGTCCTCCAGAAGATTTACCCCCCTTCATGACTAGGCAATTTTTTTGCTATACGGCACTGCGTTACTTTAACTGACAATTGCGCGGTCATGCAACTCTGTACCCAAATAAAATTTGTAATTTTTTTCCCACAAATAGAGCTTTTTTTTAGGTGGCGTGATCACCACTGTGGTTTTTATTTTTTTTGTGCTATAAAACAAAAAAAAGACTGACAATTAAAAAAAAAAAAATTATATATATATATATACAGTGGGGACGGAAAGTATTCAGACCCCCTTAAATGTTTTACTCTTTGTTATACTGCAGCCATTTGCTAAAATCATTTAAGTTCATTTTTTTTCATCATTAATGTACACACAGCACCCCATATTGACAAAAAAACACAGAACTGTTGACATTTTTGCAGATTTATTAAAAAAGAAAAACTGAAATATCACATGGTCCTAAGTATTCAGACCCTTTGCTCAGTATTTAGTAGAAGCACCCTTTTGATCGAATACAGCCATGAGTCTTTTTGGGAAAGATGCAACAAGTTTTTCACACCCGGATTTGAGGATCCTCTGCCATTCCTCCTTGCAGATCCTCTCCTGTTCTTTCAGGTTGGATGGTAAACGTTGGTGGACAGCCATTTTTAGGTCTCTCCAGAGATGCTCAATCAGGGCTCTGGCTGGCCATTCAAGAACAGTCACGGAGTTGTTGTGAAGCCACTCCTTCGTTATTTTAGCTGTGCGCTTAGGGTCATTGTCTTGTTGGAAGGTAAACCTTCGGCCCAGTCTGAGGTCCTGAGCACTCTGGAGAAGGTTTTCGTCCAGGATATTCCTGTACTTGGCCACATTCATCTTTCACTCAATTGCAACCAGTCATCCTGTCCCTGCAGCTGAAAAACACCCCCACAGCATGATGCTGTCACCACCATGCTTCACTGTTGGGACTGTGCCTGGTTTTCTCCACGCATACCGCTTAGAATTAAGGCCAAAAAGTTCTACCTTGGTCTCATCAGACCAGAGAATCTTATTTCTCACCATCTTGGAGTACTTCAGGTGTTTTTTAGCAAACTCCATGCGGGCTTTCATGTGTCTTGCACCGAGGAGAGGCTTCCGTCGGGCTACTCTGCCATAAAGTCCCGACTGGTGGAGGGCTGCAGTGATGGTTGACTTTCTACAACTTTCTCCTGACTGCATCTCTGGAGCTCAGACACAGTGATCTTTGGGTTCTTCTTTACCTCTCTCACTAAGGCCCTTCTCCCCCGATAGCTCAGTTTGGCCGGACGGCCAGCTCTAGGAAGGGTTCTGGTCGTTCCAAACGTCTTCCATTTAAGGATTATGGAGGCCACTGTGCTCTTATGAACCTTAAGTGCAGCAGAAATTTTTTTGTAACCTTGGCCAGATTTGTGCCTTGCCACAATTCTGTCTCTGAACTCTTCAGGCAGTTCCTTTGACCTCATGATTCTCATTTGCTCTGACATGCACTGTGAGCTGTAAGGTCTTATATAGACAGGTGTGTGGCTTTCCTAATCAAGTCTAATCAGTATAATCAAACACAGCTGGATTCAAATGAAGGTGTAGAACCATCTCAAGGATGATCAGAAGAAATAGACAGCACCTGAGTGTCACAGCAATACTTTCTGTCCCCACTGTGTGTATATAATTTTATTTTACTTTCTGCTATAAAACCCATCTAATTAGAAACTTAAAAAAATGAAATTTCTTCATAAATTTAAGCCAAAATGCATTCTGCTACATCTTTTTGGTAAACAAAATCCAAATATGTGTATATAGATTGGTTTGCACAAAAGTTATAGCATCTACAAACTATAAAATATATACTGGGGACGTGGCTTGGCAGCAGATGTAGCCTGAAGCACGGCTTGTGAGCTCCGCTGAACATCCATCCTTTTATCCTGTGGAACTGATCGTTGACACCCAAACTTGGGTGTGATACTTACCTGGGGTGCTTGCGGATCCTCTGGGCTACCTATAGCTGTGCTCCCTGTCCGCCGCAGTGATGTCCAAGCACAGCTCTACCTCTCGTCTGGCACCGGACCATGCGAGCCAAGATGGTGGCTTGCCAGAGAGAACAGCAAAGGAGAAATACAAAGGCGGCTCAGAAGCTATTCATCAAGCCGGTGGCACGAGACTCTTCTGCACTGCCTGAGTACATGCAAGATGATCACATCAGTTCTCAGTCTGAAACTGATGACACAATGCCACTAGAGGATCCGACGGCCACATTACTTCCATGGGACACTGAGTAGCTGCCCCGCCATGCTGGCAACAAACAGTCATAATCTCAAACCCTGATGGGCCTGAACCCACACTGCGTGACATTTTCTCACCAGTTACAGTATGCAACTCCTCTAAAGCAGAGGTTAAAGTGGTGAAAACTGAAATGACATTCCTCCGTCAAGATATGCAAAAATTGTGGGACTGCACCTCAGCTATTGAAGGGCGCCTCAATACATTGGAGGATGACTGGGCCCCCATGCAAAGGCAATCTCATGTTCAACAACTGCTGGTGGCTAAACATTCTGCTCAGCTTTATGACTTAGGGAACCAGCTCTGCAGAAATAATGTTAGGGCCATAGGTATTCCTGAAAAGATGGAGGGAAAAAAACCCTGTGCATTTTATCGAGTAATGGCTGCTAGCTAAATTTGGGAAAGACTCCTTCTCACCAATGTTCGTAGTGGAGCGGAAAGACCGTGTCCCCACTAGACCCTTGCCTCAAGGCAACCCTCCTAGATAATTTGTGTTTAAAATGCTCAATTACAAGGAATATACAGGAATGTTTTTCTTTTATTATATTAGTAAAGGCGGCAATCAGCGACTTATAGTAGGACTGCGATATTGCGGCGGACAATCGGACACTGACACTTTGTGGGAAACAGTGACCCCAATACAGTGATCCGTGCTAAAAATATGCACCGTCACTGTACTGACACTGGCTTGGAAGGGGTTAAACGTGGAGGGCGTTCACAGGGTTAAATGTGTGACTAGTCAGTGTTTGTGTCCTTTGTGGAATGCTTTGTAGGGAAAGAAATCGATCACACCCCTGCTGTTAGAACGGAGTTCTGCCTTGTTTGTACAAGAAGAGCTCAGTCCAACCCCTCTTCCCGACGATCGGCAAGTGCCAAAGGACATCCATTGGCCGGCACCTGCTGATTGGCTTCTGTGACTAATCAGAGCAGAAGCAGGGCGCCCCCTTCGGCGCAAGTGCAAAATCATCTTTATATATGTAATTTATATAATGTTTCTGAATTCCTGTATCCTTCATTAACTTGCTTATTTTAAATTCAAAGTTAATCACTGCGCTAGTACTAATAAAGCAGCTGACATAAATTTTATAGTGACAATAAAAAGCATAAAAAATAAATGTATGCAGCGCTAGTAACATAACATTAAAATTAAAAGTCCATAGTGTTTAAAATAAAGTCCTTGTTCAGGGAAAAATCTGGAACCACCCACGGTGTAGACAAAGACACAATTAGGTGAGCACGAACTTATCCTCCACCGAACATCAACACACCAGGCCTCTTACCAAAGACAATGGACCACTGAATTACAGGTGGTCAAACAAGCATGATGCATCCAAAGATCCACAAAACCACTTAACTTGAATCATAGATGGCTGGGTCTTGTAATCTCACCAGATGTAAGTGCAAAGGTGCATGCATAGAATACAAAAAAGCAACTTTTTATGGTGTAGCATATTAAAACCACAATCACATTTAATTTAAAAACAGCCAGGGTACTCACATTTTAGAAAATAAAAACAAGCATATCAGAAGCAGCAGTCTATTATGGATAGCATTAGTTTCCAACCACAAAGATGGCCACGTCGAAACCTGACAGCATTGTGACGTCAGAGCTCCACCCTACGCGGCGTTTCGTCCAATAGAACGTTGTCAGGGGCGTGGACAGAGCTCGTCATATCTTCTTTATATAGGTGGAAGGACGGAATAGAAACGCCCATTCCTCGGCACTCCAAGCCTCTCTCCCATCCGCCGGAAGCGGAACCATGCCCAAACCGGATGTTTACATCAAGGCTTAGATGTACATGGCTAAACAAACCCACAGCGGCCATGTTTAGGGAGACCAGATAGGAAAACATTATACAGTATGCCCAATCTTGTCTGTAAAGTCAGATGATGCCGCCTTTGAGAACGTCCAATGACGAAACGCGTAAGGCGGAGTCACGCAATGATGTCATTCTGACACGGAAGTAAGGGGCAGGAGGGCAGTTGCAGCGCACGCTACGAACGGGCTTCCCCTACATATTGCCTTACCATCTATTGTAGTGTTCTTTTATTATTTCCCCTTGTTGATGGGAAACTTTTGTTTTTTAACTTATTTTAAATAAATAGTACTTTTTAAATACTACACTATGGGAGTTTTATCTTTCTCCACGAGGACCTATCCCTGAGAAGCCACTAAACAAATTCTTGGAAATGGTGACTGGCGATATGCTGAGTGGAAAATCTTTATGGAGGCTCTGATCTGACCTGTTTGGATGCCCTGACCTGGTGGAACGTATTGCAGAGGCCCGATAGATTACAAGAAATCACGGACGGACCACTGGCAGAACCACCAAGGGATATTATCCGAGTCTATCCATACATGCCCACCACCCCTGAGGGGTAATAGGAGCTGGTGAGTGGGGACCCATAAGGGGGAGCACATGAGTCACCTTCCTTGATGAGCACAAGAGTCTCTTGATTGATTTGAACATATGGCCATTTTGGAGCTTCACCACATTCTTTCAAAATTGCTTTTTTGGGACTTTTTTTCTTTTGGAAACATACCTTTTTTGATATAATTTGTTGTTTTTGATCTCACATTGTATATCTATAAGGAATAGGATTGGTTTATTCAGTCTGCACTTATGCTTTGGAACACTATATGAGCACACACTGATTGCACCTCTAGGGAAACTAATTTCCCCTACAGGTAGCCATAATTATATTTACTTTATTCACTGTTTTTTTTTTTACACGACAGTTTATAGGGTAGCGCCACTCATCCCATTTATTGCTTCCCATTTCTTTTAATTTCCTTTAGGAACTGATCGGGGGAGGCTGCAACCCAGTAACATCCTGAGCGCGGAGTATATCATAATATTAAGGAGGGAACGGCAGGTACATTGTGCAACATCCTCAACAAGAACCTCCACGTGGCAATAATTCTTGGAGCCAACTTGGAAATTTTTCACTAAGGGGCCCTTATACATATGTAAGGGATAATGGTGGTGGTGAGTATTGGAGGGATTATAATCATATACCTACCCAAGCCACCAATCATCAAATGAACAATGATAATTTTTTTCCCATGGAGGGAGCCAGCCTAAAAAGAGGGAAGGGACCAGAGGGGGGAGGAGGACAAGGTCAAAAAAGGAGGAGGAGGGTTTAACAGACACTGGGCTATTCAATCTGAGCACAGACCCTCTTTCTCATGAAGAGAAGGTGGTATTAAATGATGGCCTTAAATTTGTTCCTCCCCGCCTCTTAAATAAATCTGAAACTTATATTGATATCCATAAGTACATTCTCAAACTTAATGTACAGAGATATATTGCCTCTAACCCTATTCGTAATAGGACTACGGTTCCATCTGAGGTTAAACATACCACCTTGTCAAATGCTCCATTGTTTAACCCCCCCAGCCATTCAGCCCGTTCAATTGGAGTTTTTAGGGACCTAGTATTCAAAGATCCTGATAAACTGACCATAAAGAAAAAGAGGATGGATGTAGTCTTTAAAAAGGGGTTTGGATTCCCTCAAGCAAAGGAATGACATTACTGTCCGCTCAGCTGATAAGGAGGGCCGTATTGTCATTCTTGACAGTGCTGCCTATGTGGAGGAAATGAATAGATCTGTCTGATAAGGATAGATATTTCTCTCTTGGAAGTAATCTGACTCAAAAATATAAGAGAGAACTTCAGGTGATAGTAGATGAGGGTTTCAATAAAAGGTATTTTGAACAAAAAGGAGAAGTTTTATTTGATCCTGGTAGCACCTCGTATTCCGGTGATCTACTACCTCCCAAAAGTTCATAAGAACCCCCTAAATCCACCTGGTCGTCCTATAATTAGCAGAATTGATTCCGTTACCTCTAGGATTGGGAGGTAGATAGACAATTTTTTGCAACCTCTCGTCTCAAACTCCTCCCCATCTTAAAGACAGCACACAGGTCATTAATATTCTGAGACAAATCACTTAGAAAAAAGGGTATGGCTACCGCTGATGTGGCTTCTTTATACACCATAATTTCCCACTGCCATGGTAGAGAAGCTGTGAAATGTTTTTTGGAAAGAGATTCGGGCATTTGTGGGTTGCAGCAATGGTTCCTTCTCTATCTTCTCGACTTTGCCATGAGCCATAATAGGATTTTTGTAACAGCTTACCTGTAAAATCCTTTGCTTGAAGTACATCAGGGGACACAGAGCCTTAAGTAATTACTTAATGGGTTATGGGCCACCTTCAGGTGTTAATAATGGTATACCCAATACAGGAAGTTCACTCCCCTATATAACCCCTCATCCTTCCAGGAGTACTTCAGTTTTTGTAGCCAAGCAATATACTTAAACCCCATAAAAGAGGGGAGGGACCTCTGTGTCCCATGATGTACTCCAAGAAAAGGATTTTACAGGTAAGCTGTAAAAATCCTATTTTCTTTATCGTACATCATGGGACACAGAGCCTTAATTACTTAATGGGACGGCTCATAGCAATGCTACTTGAGGGGAGGGAGAGACAACCCGTAGGGCACCCCCAGACCTGAGGACTTATACCGCTGCCTGCAGCACACTGCACCTGAAGGCGATATCCTCATACCTCCTTACATCCACTTGATAAAATTTTGTGAATGTATGCACTGAAGACCAAGATGCGGCCTTGCAGATCTGAGCCATGGAGGCCTGGTGACACACTGCCGAAGAAGCACTAACTGACCTGGTAGAGTGCGCCTTAACTTAAAATAGGGGAATCTTACCCTTTAAATCATAAGCTTGAATTATCACTTGTCAAATCCACTTAGCGACAGTGGATTTCAACGCTGCCTGTCCTTTCTCAGGACCCTCTGGCAGAATAAATAAGACATCAGTCTTACGAATATCTGAGCAGTTGCCTTTAAACAGATTTTCACTGCTCTTACCACATCAAGACAATGTAGTGACTTTTCTTCCCTGGAACGTGGTTTTTGAAAAAACAATGGCAGGACAATATCTTGGTTCAGGTGAAAACCTGAAACTACTTTTGGCAAAAAGCATGGACGAGGGCGTAACACTACTCTGTCCTCATGAATAATCAAATATGGCTCTTTACAAGAAAGAGCAGCCAATTCCGAAACCCTCCTTTCTGAGGATATAGCAACCAAAAATACTAGCTTCCTTGTCAGAAGGACTAAGGGAATATGCTATATCAGTTCAAATGGCAGTTTTTGTAACACTGACAAAACTAAATTTAAGTCCCAAGGGCTGAAGGGTGATTTAACTGGTGGATTAATCTGCATCACCCCTTGCATAAAACCCCAGACTAAAGAATGTGAAGCAAGCAGTCTTTGAAATAAAATCGATAAGGCTAAGACTTGGCCTTTAATAGTACTCAGGGCCAACTTCATCTCTTCACCTAATTGTAGAAAGGCAGGAATTCTGCCTATGATAAATCTCCGAGGGTGCCAACCCTTGGATTCACACCAGGAAACATAAGTCTTCCAAACTCTTATAGTTCTGGAAGCTGGTTTCCTTGCATTAATCAAAGTGGAGATAACTGAACCAGAAAGCCCACGTTTCTTCAGCATGTGGGTTTTAATAGCCAGGCCGTTAAATTTAGCATTCGTAAAGTAGGATGGAATATCGGCTCCTGTGAGAGCAGGTCTGGCCTTAGTGGGAGGGGCCATGAACCCTCCACTGCCATCTTTACAATTTCTGCGTACCATGACCTTCTGGGCCATGCTGGTGCTACCAGAATTACCGGCTTTCTTTCCAGCTTGATCCTGCAAAGACGACGTGGCAGCAACTGAATAGGGGGGAATGCATAGATCAGTGAGAACTGATCCCACGAGGTTACCAGCGCATCTGTTCCACATGCGAGTGGATCCCTTGTCCTGGAGACAAAGTTGACTAACTTCATGTTGAATCTGGATGCTAGAAGATCTACGTCCGGAGTCCCCCATCTTTTGCAAACCTCCTGAAAAATGTAGGGGTGAAGAGACCATTCCCCCGGGAATAACTGCTGGCGACTTAAGTAGTCCGCCTGCCAATTCTCTACTCCAGGAATGAAGACTGCGGATAAGCACGGAACATTCTTTTCTGCCCAAATTAGAATATGATTCACCTCTCTCTGAGCTGAGAGACTCTTGGTGCCCCCTTGGTGATTGATATTGTCCACAGCCGTGGCATTGTCAGATTGGATCCTGACAGGACAATTCTTTAACCTGGAGGTCCAGGTCTTCAGAGCCAAACACACTGCCCAAATCTCTAGGATGTTGATGGGCAGGGCTCTTTCAGATTTTGACAACTGTCCCTGGACAGTCGTTTTCTCTAGTACTGCTCCCCAGCCTGAGAGGCTGGCATCTGTTACTACCTTCCAGATAATTGGTCTTCCTTTCAGCAGATTCTGGGTTAGTAACCACCAACTGAGGATTTGGGACACCCCTGGGGACAGCCGCATTGGCAAGTCCAAAGTTTGGATTGTTTTGTTCCAAGCAGACAGGATACTGTTTTGCAACAGTCTCGAATGGAACTGGGCATAGGGGACTGCTTTGAATGAAGCCACCATATTTCCTAACAACTTCATGCAAAGGCGACCATCCGCACCAGCTCTTGTATGGAGCTCATCTTTGCCAGAGGCAAGAACACATTCTTCTGGGCTGTGTCTTTAATCAAGCCTAAACACTCCAGCCTTCTTAATGGTTTTAAGGAAGACTTCTCTAGGTTGACGATCCACCCCAGACTTTCCAGGTAACTGGTTGTAATGCGTACACTTTGCTCTAAGCGAGCCACTGACTGGTCTATTAGCAATAGATTGTCTAGGTATGCCAAGACTGTTATGCCCTGTGCCCTTAAACTGGCTAGGAGGTGGGGCCAGTACTTTTGTAAATACCCAGGGTGCTGTGGTTAGCCCGAAGGGTAAGGCCACAAACTGAAAGTGCTGCTGTTCTACTTCAAATTGCAGAAACATTTGGTGAGCGGAAAATATAAGGACATGCAGATATGCATCCCTGATGTCGATGGACACCAGAAGTTCTCCTCCACGTAGGATGGAGACCACTGACCTGATCGACTCCATGCGAAAGGAGTGGATTTTGAGTAACCAATTTAGATTCCTTAGATCTAGAATGGGTCTGACATCCCCATTTGGTTTTGGTACCGTAAAAAGGTTTGAATAAAACCCCAAACCTTGCTCTTCTGTGGGGATCTGTATGATTACCCCCGAGCCAATAATCGGTCTAATGCTTGAAACAGGGATTGCCTTTTTCCTGGATCCCTGGGAACGTTTGATCTCAGAAAACAAGACGGTGGAGACTCCCGAAATTCTAGCTTATATCGTAGAGACACTGTGGAGAGAACCCATCTGTCCTGAATTTCCCTTTGCCAGACTTCTGAGTATTTCAGAAATCTTCCCCCCAACTCTGGTGAGGGGGAACGTCTCTTCATGATGAGGCTCTAGTATTCTGCTTTGCAGATTTGCGGCCCCAAGTCTTCTTTTGTGCCTGGGTCTGACCCTGAGGTTTTTCTCTAGCGTTTGACGGCGGAGGCTGTCGCCACTGCCTAGAGGCGGGACGCCCCTGGTGCAGGAGAAAAAGTTTAAACGAGGGACGTTTATACTTTCTTTTGACTGGCAAAAGAGTACTCTTCCCACTAGAAATCGTCTGGATGTATTTATCCAAATCATCGCCAAATAGTCGCTCCCCACGAAAAGGAAAACTAGTCAGAAGCTTTTTTTCCAGGCGCTTTGGCTGACCAATTTTTCAACCAAAGGGTTCTACGCATGTGTACTAGCACAAGCGCAAGGCAGGACACCTGGTGAATAGAATCTTTCATAGCGTCTATAGCAAAACATAATGCCTTTGGTAGTTCGGCCAACTCACGGGCCTGTTGTGCAGGGACCTCCTTAAGAGCCTCTGTGAACTGGTCTTTTAAGGACTGACAGATGCCTATTGCACCAACTGCAGGCTGAGTAACGGTCCCTGCCAGGGAAAAAGAGGATTTTAACAGGAATTCCAACTTTTTAATCTGTTGGATCTTTAAGCATTTGCGCATTGTCTACTGGACAAGTTAAACTCTTATTCACACTAGAAATCCCAGCGTCAACTGCTGGAACCTTACATTTCTTGGTGAATTTTTCCTCCATGGGATAGAGAACTGAGCATCTCTTTGGAGGGAGAAAATGCTTATCCGGATGATCCCATTCAGCATAAATAAGCTTTTCTAGTAATGCATGGAGAGGAAATGCATGCAAAGGCTGTAAGGGTTTCAAAGAACCCAAGGAAGAAACCGGACTTTCAGCTGTTAGGGGTAACGAGGTGATGAGAGCATCAGCCTTTTAAGAACTCTCAGGTGTAAGCCTGATTGCCCGTGCGCCGTGTGCTTCCACGAGGACGCTGAGTCCGCACACGGCGCCGATTGCTTTAGCCACGCCCCTTCCATCGACCCGTCCTCCTCTTCTCTTCAAAAGGAAACCTCAGATCACGCGCGCGCACACAGACCCGAAGAAGGCGAGGAGGCTACAGCCGCCATGCGGCGTCTGTCTTCCCCCAATCTGAGAGAGGCTGGCTTCCTTGCATTAAATAAAGGCAAGTAAAAAAAACAATGTTTATCTAGGAAAGCCACCCCGCATCCCTCGAGAGGGGGGGGGGTTTCTTATCAGTTTGAGGCCTACTAAAATCACACTGCTCAAAAGATTCAGGATGTAATGTACCTTTGACTGTACATGTACACCCAAGCCCCTCGCTTTCCCCTCCCCTGCTGCGAGGACACATCGCGCTGCTGTAGCTGGACACAGAGCTGCTGAAAGGGTATGTGTATTCTTACTCCCTCTAGAGGAGACTTTAAGGCATTACAATATTAATATGAAAGAAAAGTCATAGGTAGACTTTGCAGTTCCTAAGCTTTTCTCATACTTTTTCCTCGCTGCAGGATACTGCTGAAAAAAAGACAGATCCAAACTTCACCCATCACGGCGGGCAGCGTAGTTAAATCTTCAAAGACCGAGTCCCTTTTAATAGGGGATCCACTCCTTTGGACCTGTACAGCACCTCTCAGAACAACTTTAGGTTATGTAGTAAGACCAAAAAGAGTCCTGGTTCCTAGCGTCCAGCCCTGAAAGAGAAGCGTTACAGGCAAAACCTCGTTCTTCTATGCAAGGCCGGGTACCATCCTGTGGCCTCAGTGGCATGGACGGATCCGGTTGTGGAGGTTTTTTAAATCCAGCATGGATCCCTCCTGGAGCTCCTAAGAGCACATCTTCACTCGTGACCAACACCTTAGACACTGGCGAAAAAACTGAGGTACTCCTGGAAGGAGGAGGGGTTATATAGGGGAGTGAACTTCCTGTATTGGGTATACCAGTGTCAACACCTTAAGGTGGCCCATAACCCATTAAGTAATTACTCAAGGCTCTGTGTCCCATGATGTACGATAATGAAAATTATTTTTGGTTCAACAGCTCCTACTATTTGCAAGGTCGGGGAGTAGCGATGGGTGCCAAATTTGCACCTAGTATGGCCAATCTTTTTATGGCCAAATTGGCGGAGGACGTCATCCATGGTCGACAAAGGACTGAGTTGATCTTCTGGGGTCGATACATTGAGGACGTCCTCCTCCTATGGGAAGGAGACCGTGCCTCTTTAGATCTCTTCATTGGTGAGCTTAACACCAATGATCGAGGTATTGTTCTCCAACACGAGGCCAGTACTTCCGTTATACACTTTCTAGACCTGGAAATCAGAGTAGAGAATGACAGGCTTATTACATCTACATACTTTAAAGATACGGATAGGAATGGCTACATAGGGACGGACAGTTGCCATCATGAGTCCTGGCTCAGATCTGTCCCTATGAGCCAATTCCTTAGATTGAGGAGGGATTGCTTCTTACGGGGGAATTATCTGAGGGGGGTGGAGTTCTTGAAAACTTGTTTCCTACAGAAAGGATATGCAGTTAATGATCTTGATCGGATCAACTGATGTCGCCTTGAGAGAAAGATGATTTATTGAAGCCTAAAATAAGAGATGAAGGGGGAGATTTTTCTTGCCGTTTTTCGTTTTCTACCATCTATTCGAATCAACACTTTGATTAAAAAGATTTTTAGAAAACATTGGGGCGTTGAATGAAAGAATACTAGTTCCCTTGCTCTCGGAACTACCTAGGGTCCCCTATAGAGGTGCACTCCCTCTGAGACTCCAGATAGCCCCAAACGTAATTAGACCCCCAGTAAGACCAAGTTGTTTGGGGGATTTTAATGGGTTACTATTGATTCAGAAAGTGCGAAGTTTGTCTAAATAACTGCCTTAGGGAGAGAAAGTACCTCTCTTTCAGCTCTATTGTTACTGGTCGAACGTATGATGTGGGATCTTTCATCAACTGTTCGATCAAGAATGTGGTTTATATGATCACGTGCCCTTGCGGCCTACATTACGTGGGTCGCACTATTCGTAAGCTAGAAACTAGACTCAAGGAGCATCTGGCGAATATTTGTAAAGGCTTTTAGAATCATAGTTTATCAAAGCACTATGTGTGTCATTTGTGTCATAAGAGCCTAAAAAGTACATCTTTTATAGTTATAGATAGGTTTGATACGCATTGGAGGCAGCCATATTAGGAGAGAGATCTCAAAGATGGAGACCTGGTGGATTTTCTGTTTAAAACCTTATAGACCATTTGGCTTAAACATAGAATGGGATGTGAATGCCTTTATCAATAACAGTTGAATCCCCAGATTATTCTTCCTCTTTTAGTATTTTTTAGCTAGGTTTTTCTCTATGTTGTTCTTATATATTTAGATTTTCTTTATTACCCGTTCTCAACCACTAGATGGCGGCATTACGTCTATTATACAGTCAGCTTTTGATTAAGCTGTAAATGTTATTAGTATCCTAATGTTAGTTTTATTTCCATTTTTGGATATCTTAAATACTCTCATTTTTATATATCTATTATTTTTGTTTCCAATTTGGCCCGGTTTTCACTCCTTCCCTCTCTCAGAGACCAGATGGGCATACTGTATAATGTTTTCCTATCTGGTCTCCCTAAACATGGCCGCCGTGGGTGTGTTTAGCCATGTACATCTAAGCTTTAATGTAAACATCCGGTCTGGGCATGGTTCCACTTCCTGCGCATGGGAGAGGCGCTTGGAGTGCAGGGGGAATGGGCGTTTCTATTCCATCCTCCCTCACATATAAAAAAGATATGATGAGCTCTGACCACACCCCTGACAACGTTCTATTCAACGAATCGCATCGTAAGGTGGAGCTCTGACATCACGGGGCTGTCACGTGTCGACCATGGCCATCTTTGTGTTTGGAAACGAATGCTATCTATAACAGACTGCTGCTTCTGATATGCTTGTTTTTATTTTCTAAAATGTGAGTACCCTGACTGTTTTTAAATAATTGTGATCATGAGGAGTTGCTTTCTTGTATTCTATGCATGCACCTTTGAACTTCCATCTGGTGAGACTACAATACCCAGCCATTTATGATTCAAGTGAAGTGGTTTCATGGTGCTGTTGATGTATCATGCTTGTTTGACCACCTGTAATTCAGTGGTCCATTTTCTTTGGTAAAAGGCCTGGTGTGTTGATGTTCGGTGGAGGACAAGTTCGTGCTCACCCAATTGCATCTTTGTCTACACCGTGGGTGGTTCCAGATTTTTTCCTGAACAAGGACTTTATTTTAAACACTATGGACTTTTACTTTTAACTTCCTTATTTGACTAAATGTTTATTTTTAAAATTACAACAATTTGAACATATGGCATTTAGCGACATGCAATGTTCGAGTGAAGTTAAAATATGCAAATGTACATTTTGCTAGGGGTGCATCTCCAGTACTTGAAAACCCTCCATTAGCAGAAAAAAAGTTTGCCCTATTCTTTACAAATATATATAGAATATTACATAGTATAAAGTCATTTATTATCAGTAAAGTAATGCTTCTGCATTGCTCACCCAACATGTCTGGATTCATTTCTGCTCCATCAACCACAAGCTTATCATTTCCACCTGTATGCAAGCACTTCTGCTTCATTTCAAGCTGCAGGGAAAACAAAACAACATCAATATAAAATGATTACAATGGTGCTGCTAAATCATTGCAGTAAATGTAATACTAGAACGAAAAACGGCAAGCACTTACCATCCATATTCTAATGCCATCCGCCAAAGCATACACTTGAGAAAACTCCTCAGATAAAGTGAGATTTCCTCCTGTTATCACTGGTTGGGGGGAGGAAACAGATGTTCAGTGTTTTAATTCTAATCTATAATTCAAAAAGCCAACACCTTTTTTAGTTTTGGATAGAGTGGGAAAGGATAAGAACCACTGAAGGATTTTTATTGCTATCCGTGGCTCTCTTAAAGCGGTGTTCCAGCCACAAACATTTTTTTTTAAAGTCAGCAGCTACAAACACTGTAGCTGCTGACTTTTAATAAAGGACACTTACTTTTCCAGGGAGCCCATGATATCGGCCCCCCAAGGCCAATCCGTCTATCCGACCGCTCATTCACGAGTCCCGCGGCACTTTGTGAATGACCAGCTTGTCTTCTGGGACACACAGGTCTCAGAAGACAACAGGGGGGCTCCCCAATGAAGAGGACGTGACGTCCTGGCCGAATCGGAAGTACACTTGTACTTCCAAAAGAGTATTATTGAAAAAATACAGCCCAATATAGATGGATGACTTTTTAACATACTTGAATAGGCAATAGTAGATTTTCATTCAAATAGTACCTACAGATAAAGGGGTTATACCTAAAAACATTTTTATTTTTAATATTTAAAAAAAACATCAATAGTGTACTGTAGAAAAATGCATAACTGTCCACCAGCCTTTTGACAATGACTTGCTGAAACTTAATTACTCCACTATGCAAAATTCATTTAGCTGCAAGACGTATGTGGGTTTCCCTGCATGAAATGCAGATTTCAAATTCTCCCTACATTTTTATAGGGCTTAAAGCGAAGTTCCACCCAAAAGTGGAACTTCCGCTTTAAGGACTCTTAACCCCCTGACATACGATATGCACAAATTAATGCAAGATTTAGGTTCCTCACATCTGTTTTTCAGCAGATATAGGAAAGTAATCGGAATTATGATTTAGAGCTATCAACTGGCTTTTATTTAAAAGGGCTCCCACCAATTTTCCATAGGGGTCTGTCCAAGATGATATAAATTATTTAAAATGAGCAAGACTAAAAATGGCAACTTTATGGACAGCCCCAAACCTGTCTAAATGTGCCATCAATACTGAATCCCCTGAAACAATTGGTGGGAAATACAGGGATTGCATAAGACAGAAGGGTATCCAGTACCATTGCATTTGCATTTGTAATTGGTTTACATAGCTAAAACACCAATTGAACTTTCTGATATATTGGGCCAGAGTTCTTGCCAGCCTACTAGGGAGATAGAGGTCTCCAGATCCAATTCCCAATTTGTTGTATACTTAGGTGCCCAAGGGGAACAGGACAATGCTTTTGATGGGTATATAGTGGAAGCAATCCCTGGGGTATTGTGAGCCGAATAGTCGTTATTGACATGCAAAAAGGAAGACGCATAGCGTTTCATTTAAAGGGTTGAATTCCTTCCCAGCTTAGAGAGCTCTCTTGGTCTTGGGCATGATGACATAGTAAAGTTCATCAGACCCTTGATATCTTGAGGTTTAAATAACCAGCACACTCACCAAGGTGGTTATAATCATGGGCACCTAATCTAGAAAACCTGAGACTTTTTGGATTTGAACTGGTGATAAATATAGAGGTTTATTTACTTTTTCCATGTAACAAATCTGCAGTTTTGTTCATTTAGATCATGAAAATTAATACAACATGTCAATTTTGTTGTATGTGTCAAATATTCAAGTATATTACCTTTATCTGTAAGCACTATTTGAATGAAGATTTAATATTTACCTGTCCAAATATGTTAAATAGGCAACAATTTCCATGAGGTGTACTAATATTTTATATCATGACTTATGACCAGTCAGTGAACATCTCTACGGAGTCTGGTATATGGGAACAACATAACAATACAGATACAGAGGATCACTATGAAAAAGCACTGTAACCAATTAGACTGGGTATCCTATTGTTTACAAGGAGGCTTTGTGATGTATGGATGCTTAAAAAAGAAGACATGAGCAAAAAGTACAGGCTGTCATTTCTGACTTCCTTCTGAAAAATCTAATTTCCTGGCTGTAAAACTAAAGCTGGCCATAATTATACAATTTTCTTGTACATTTTTAAATTTAAAGAAAAACTCCAGGATAGGCAAAAAAATCCCCCATTACCCCACCCCCTACACAAAACACTAAACAGTTATTACGTTTGTGAAATTCCTTAGCATTGAAGAGAAAAGTCTAGCAATTTTTCAGGAAGTCCTCTATGTAATTTAAAAAATGCAGCAACTATTCTGCCAAGGAGGAGCTGTTACAACAGGGATTACATCATACCCTCTCCTCTCTCAACACAATAATCAAACTACACTTCCCACACAGGGCCATCTTAAGAGCATTATAGGCCCCTGGGCAATACAGTGCACTGGGGCCCTGTCTACACAATCACGCACAAAAATAAAAATGCAAATTATCAATAAGGCTATATTTATTGGGACTTCCAACAAAATCAGTGTTTAACCGGTTCAATACAGGGCATTTTCACCCCCTTCCTTCCCAGACCAATTTTTAGTTTTCAGCGCTGTCGCACTTTAAACGACAATTGCGTGGTCGTGCGACGTTGTACCCAAAATAAATTGACGTCCTTTTTTTCCCCACAGATAGAGCTTTCTTTTAGTGGTATTTGATCACCTCTGCGGTTTTTATTTTTTGCGCTATAAACAAAAGAAGAGCAACAATTTTGAAAAAAAACACAATATTTTTTACTTTTTGCTATAATAAATATCCCAATTAAAAAAAAACAAAAAAAAACAAAAACACATATTTTCCTCAGTATCGGCTGATACGTATTCTTCTACATATTTTTGGTAAAAAAAAAAAAAAAAATCGCAATAAGCGTATATTGATTGGTTTGCGCAAAAGTTATAGCGTCTATAAAATACGGGATAGATTTATGGCATTTTTTTATAAAAAGTGAGCAACCAGTGCAGTCAGTGAACTTTAGCAGCAGATTGCAGAACTGAGGATTGGCCCTGGATGGGGCCCTCCAGACAAGTGGGGCCCCCGGGCAACTGCCCAGCATGCCCAGTGGAAATAATGGCCCTGTTCCCATCATGTTTTGGGAAGTACAGTGAATGTGGGAGGGTACACTAGGCTTGTACAAGTAAAATGTGAACAAGCCCACTTCAGCATAAATCACACCCCCTCATTCTGCAGCCAGCCACACCACCCAGTAACACACAGCAGGATAGGTAGGTTACAGCCTTATAAATGAAAAGCATGTTTGGGCTCTCCCCCTCCAGTCACAACAGGAGATAAACATGTTGTGCACTCTGCTGTAATTCAGTATTATAAATATTCCTCCTCCTGCTGTAGCTTTGAGATCTTTCTAACAGCAATCAGTGCTTGTATAGTGTATATGGAGCACATCCCTAGCTGGACCACAGAAAGAGCGAGCCAGGCCATGCTGCTTTACATCAGCATGTGTCACAAGTAAATGTCGGCATGAGAAAAAAAAAAAGTACAGCGCTAACGTACTAATCAAGAATGGTGGAACCCTCTAATGTATAAAAATCTGAATAAACTTTATTTTACCACAATACCCGTCTCTGTGATACGCAACATCACATATAATACACATCAAACTGAAAATAAGCCAAAAAAATTTTAATTTTGCAGGGATGGTGGAAACCTCTCCTACAGATATTTGACAGTGTCAGTAAAGCAGTGGCCGGTGTCCGCTGCTCATCAGTGCAGCCTCATCAGTGCAGCCTCATCAGTGCCCATAAGCTCAACCGGGATCATTAGGAGATCTGGCCCGATGACACAGAGCGGGGATATACTGCTGTGACCGATCTTGTAGGTGAACCTCCGGCCGCTGTAAAGTCCCGCCTCCTGGACCAGCTGCTGTAATAGACAGCACACTGGTGCAATGCCAGCCCAGGAGGCAGCAATTTACAGCAACCGGAGTTTCTCCTACAAGATCCATCACAGGGTGAGGACGACGATGACAAGGACACCATTCCCATGGGCGGTACAGACCGGGAGTTTGCGAGACCCCTCCACCCACTACAGCAAGTGGGGATGGAAGTATAAGTGACTGCTAGCTGTAGACGGGACTACAAATGGGAAGTGCCAAGACTGGTGGCTGAGGGTACAGTAGGAATAGAAGCCACTGGTGTTACAAACAGGAAACCCCTGGGGATTAATGTTTTTTATTCAAAATCATCAGGCTATTACAGATGAACTACTGAGCTCAGAAGAAGATGGATGCCATAGTTGGTGAAGGAAGGAGATCAGCAACAAGAATATAGAAAAAAGTTTTTGACCAGAGTTCTCCTTTAAATTACCCAAAACCCATATATTATTAGGTCAAATCTAAACAACACTTTCAATTTGTATCCAATCAGGCAGGCCCTTGCACTACATAGTTGAAGGTAAATCTGAAGGAGACTGTACAGAAACTGAACAAGTAAATTGTATAATGTATGGCCAGCTTAAACCTCTGGTTTCAATAAATATTAAAATGGACTGAAACCATGCCTGTGCTCAAATCCAGATAACTTACATATATACGAGGTGCTGTGAGGGACAGCGCCAGAGAATGGATGACTACAGCAGTCAGCCAAAGGCTGATAGGTTGTCACTTTACATGTGAAAGGGTGGGTGAAAAGGTTTTAACCAGTTGCCGACCGCCGCATGCCGATGTACGTCGGCACAATGGCACGGGCAGGCATAAGGGCTTACCTGTACGTCCCTGCCTGCGCGCGGGCGGGGGGTCCGAGGTGCCTGCGGCGGAAGGATTCTATTCAGGGGCGATCAGAGGTGAGGGGGAGGCCACTCATTCGTGGCCACCCCCTCGAGATCACTCCTGGCGAATGACAGGCTTCCTCGGCTTCTGTAATGTAAACAGAAGCGGAGGAAGTGATGTCATCTCTCCTCGAGCCGGTCTTTTCGTTCCGGCGCCAAGGAGAGAAGACATCAATGTGACTTTGCACAACACTACACTTACAGTAGAACACGTAGGCACACTTTTCACCCCCCCCCCATCACCCCCCCTGTACCCCCTGTCACAGTGACACCAATAGCAGTTTGTTTTTTTCTGATTATTGCATTGGTGTCAGTTTGTGACAGTTATAAGTGGTAGGGCAGTTAGGGTTAGACCCCTTTAGGTCTAGGGTACCCCCCAACCCCCCTTTTAACCCCGTGATCACCCCCCGTCGCCAGTGTCACTAAGCGATCGTTTTTCTGATCGCTGTATTAGTGTCACAGGTGACGTTAGTTAGGGAGGTAAGTATATAGGTTCGCCGCCAGTGTTTTATCGCGACAGGGACCCCCATATACTACCTAAGAAAGGTTTTAACCCCGATTGCCCCCTAGTTAACCCTTTCACTAGTGATCACCGTATAACTGTTACGGGTGACGCTGGTTAGTTTGTTTATTATAGTTTTAGGGAACCCGCCGTTTATTACCTAATAAAGGTTTAACCCCCTAATTGCCCGGCGGTGATATAGGTTAAGTTTTTAGGGACAGATAAGGTCTGCGTCGCCCCAGGCAGCGTCAGGTTAGCGCCAGTACCGCTAACACCCACGCACGCAGCATACACCTCCCTTAGTGGTATAGTATCTGAACAGGTCAATATCTGATCCGATCAGATCTATACTAGAGTCCCCAGCAGTTTAGGGTCCCCAAAAACGCAGTGTTAGCGGAATCAGCCCAGATACCTGCTAGCACCTGCGTTTTGCCCCTCGGCCCAGCCCACCCAAGTGCAGTATCAATCGATCACTGTCACTTATAAAACACTAAACACATAACTGCAGCGTTCGCAGAGTCAGGCCTGATTTCTGCGATCGCTAACAGTTTTTTGGTAGCGTTTTAAATCAGTCACTAACAGTCGGGAGCTTTTTTGCCTGTGAGTCTCAACTAAATTTAGAGCCCAAAATGGCAAATCGAAGGTACACTAGTGAAGAGGCCTACACGTTTCGGAGCATGACAGATAGTGAAGAGGAAGTCACTCATCTGACAGATTCAGGCTCAGAATACGAACCTGTAGACAGTAGCGGCTCCATGACAGATAGATCTGACGACGGAGTTGTGGTCCCTGCCAAGGTCAGGCGTACCAGACCCCGAACTTCTTCTTCTGCTATTGAGGTGCAAGAACCGCAGGGCTCTCGTATGGAGCAGAGAAGTACTAGCGCCGCTATTCCTTCTGGTGAACTGGCAAGCACCAGCGGCCTAGTACACCCTGGTCGTACATCCAGCACTGCAGTAACACTTGGTGACGTGGCAAGTACCATAAGTGCAGTTCAAGCTGGTGAGTAGTAGTGTCCCGCTGCCACCAAGAAGACGAACACAGGCCCGTCGGTGCCCTTCCTGCTGCATTCGCCAATCCGAATTGGGAAGCCACCACTTCTGCAGCACCCGTACTTCCCCCATTCACTGGCCAACCCGGCATTCATGTGGAAACAGTTGATTTTACGCCACTTGATTTTTATTCACTGTTTTTCACCGAAGATCTCTATAGATCTATTGTGGACCAAAGCAATTCGTACGCTGGTCAACACATTGCCACTATTCCCCAGTCCTCCCTTGCCAGAGATTGGAAACCAAATACGGTTTCCGAATTTAAGATCTTTCTGGGCCTTTCCCTCCTCATGGGCATAACCAAAAAGAGTGAGTTGCGGTCAAATTGGTCCACTGACCCAATTCACCATATGCCCGTGTTCTCTGCTTCCATGACCAGGGCACGATACGAGCAGATCTTGCAGTTCATGCACTTCAATGACAATGAACTCTGTCGTCCTTGTGGAAACCCTGAATACGATCGGCTCTACAAAATTCGGCCCCTTGTAAACCACTTGAACCAACGTTTTGCAGACTTGTTCACTCCCCATCAAGTTGTCTGCGTTCATGAGTCCCCGATTAAGTTTTCTGGCCGCTTGTCATTCAAACAGTACCTTCCCAGCAAGCGTGCCAGATACGGGGTCAAGATGTATAAGCTCTGTGACAGGGCCACAGGCTATATATGTAGTTCTATGGTTTACGAGGGAAAAGATAGTCACGTAGAGCCAACAAACTGCCCTGACTACATAGGAAGCGCTGGCAAGATTGTGCGGGATTTGGTGTCACCCTTATTTGGAAAGGGATACCACTTATATGTGGACAATTATTACACGAGCGTGACACTTTTTAGTCACCTTTTTGCTCATCAGATTGGAGCATGTGGCACCGTGCGACCTAATCGCCAGGGCTTTCCCCAGCGGCTTGTAGATTCCAGTCTTAGGCTGGGGGAGAGAGCCTACTTGCAGTGTAATAATTTGCTCGCTATGAAGTGGAGGGATAATAAGAATGTTTTCGTTCTTACCTCCCTTCATGCAGACACAACGGTCCAAATTACCATGGCGACTGGTGTTGTGGAGAAACCCCTCTGTGTCCACGAATATAACCTCAATATGGGAGGGGTGGACCTCAACGACCAGTTGTTGGCGCCATACCTAGTTGCCCGTAAAGCCAGACGCTGGTATAAAAAAAGTGTCTGTATACTTATTTCAATTGGCTTTGCTGAACGCTCATGTGCTATACAGAGCTTCAGGACGGACTGGATCCTTCCTTAAATTCCAGGAAGAGATCGTCAGAGCCCTTCTGTTTCTAGACGGTGCTCCACCTCACCTTCCCAATCCAAATGCAGTAAGCCGGCTGGATGAGAGGCATTTTCCTTATGTCCTCCCGCTTACCCCTACCCAACGAGCCCCCAAAAGAAAATGTCATGTCTGCAGAAAGCGCGGATATAAGCGTGACACCCGCTATTATTGTCCCTCCTGTCCTGACAATCCTGGTCTTTGCATTGGTGAATGTTTTGAACACTACCATACACTAGTTGAGTTTTATCGTAGGGTACAGCACTGCACAGACTAGGACACACTTTCGCATTTTGAGAGACCCGAACCTGGAAACGGTTACAGTTATAAAAGTTACAAAAAAAAAGTGTAAAAAAAAGAAAAAAAAAAAAAACACAAAAAAAATATAAAATAAAAAAACAAAAAATAGTTGTTGTTTTATTGTTCTCTCTCTATTGTTCTGCTCTTTTTTTTTTTACTGTATTCTATTCTGCAATGTTTTATTGTTATTATGTTTTTATCATGTTTGCTTTATAGGTATGCAATTTTTTTATACTTTACGGTTTACTGTGTTTTATGGTTAACCATTTTTTTTGTTTTCAGGTACGCCATTCAGCTGTAGAGCGGATTTATTTATCTTGACAGCAACAGCGTTTGCTCCCACGATACATAAAGCCGTGACTCCAGTGCTGTCGGAGGTGATTTCACCACCAGAGTTACATACATCAGCATATATGCCGAAGCGTGGGGGCAGCAGTGGGCAGAGGAGCGATTTGCTCCTACCTTTTGTGGGAGGATGCCCCCATGCTTCGGCATATATAAACGGTGCATGTATGCCCATCATTAGAAGTGGGTGGATGAAGGGAGGTATTCTAATGGTGGGCATACCCACCGATCAATCTCTTTTTTTCGTTCAGCCCACAGGCTGCATGATAAAAAAGTTTACAATATATGCCCAACAAGACCAGCAACGTACTGGTATGTTTCTGGACTTTGAGTGGTTATACCAGAATGATGCCTGCAGGTTTAGGTATCATCTTGGTATCATTCTTTTCAGCCAGCAGTCGGCTTTCATGTAAAAGCCATCCTAGTGGCTAATTAGCCTCTAGACTGCTTTTACAAGCAGTGGGAGGGAATGCCCTCCCACCGTCTTCCATGTTTTTCTCTGGCTCTCCTGTCCCAACAGGGAACCTAAGAATGTAGCCGGTGATTCAGCCAGCTGACCATAGAGCTGATCAGAGACCAGAATGGCTCCAAACATCTCTATGGCCTAAGAAACTGGAAGCTACAAGCATTTCATAAATTAGATTTCACCGGATGTAAACAGCACCATTGGGAAATTGGGAAATTTTATCACACCGATCTTGGTGTGGTCAGATGCTTTGAGGGCAGAGGAGAGATCTAGGGTGTAATAGACCCCAATTTTTTCAAAATAGAGTACCTGTCACTACCTATTGCTATCATAGGGGATATTTACATTCCCTGAGATAATAAAAATGATTAAAAAAAAAAAAAAAAAAAATGAAAGGAACAGTTTAAAAAGATAAAAAAGCAAAAAAATAATAAAGGAAAAAAAAAAAAAAAAAAAAAAAAAAAAAAAAAAAGCACCCCTGTCCCCCCCCTGCTCTCGCGCAAAGGCAAACGCAAGCGTCGGTCTGGCGTCAAATGTACAACAATTGCACCATGCATGTGAGGTATCACTGCGAAGGTCAAATCGAGGGCAGTAATTTTAGCAGTAGACCTCCTCTGTAAATCCAAATTGGTAACCTGTAAAGGCTTTTAAAAATGTATTTAGTTTGTCGCCACTGCACGTTTGTGCGCAATTTTAAAACATGTCATGTTTGGTATCCATGTACTCGGCCTAAGATCATCTTTTTTATCCCATCAAACATTTGGGCAATATAGTGTGTTTTAGTGCATTAAAATTTAAAAAAAGTGTGTTTTTTCCCCCAAAAAATGCCTTTAAAAAATCGCTGCGCAAATACTGTGTGAAAAAAAAAAAAATGAAAACGCCTACCATTTAAATCTGTAGGGCGTTTCGTTATATATATATATATATATATATATATATATATATATATATATATATATATATATATATATATATATAATGTTTGGGAGTTCAAAGTAATTTTCTTGCAAAAAAATAATAATAATTTTTTCATGTAAACAAAAAGTGTTTTGTTTAACCACTTCGTGCCCGCGCTATAGCCGAAAGGCGGCTGCAGTGCGGACGCTATCTGCCGGGCGGCCGGCTCTGGATGTCCTGGTGTTTACTTCCACGATGCGCACTCCCGCAGGCGCGCATCGGGGAAGTTCTGTGCTGGCCGTGTCCCTCGGACACAGCCAGTCACAGATCGCTGAAACCGGCCAATCATAGCGGCCGTTTTCAGCCCGATCGGCGGTGCCAATGAGAGACGATCTCATATGTTTACATATGAGATCATCTCTCATCGCCGGTGTTCTGCGGCTCTCCCTCCTCACACAGACAGCGTGTGAGGAGGGAGAGCGAACCGCTGTGGCGGTAAGTGTAAAATAAAAAAAGAAAAACCAAAAATAAAGTGTCAAACTGCCAACTGTCCCAACTATCTGTCGCAACTGTCATGTCCATGCCATCTATCCCCAGTGCCATCTGTTCCTGTCATCTGTCATCAGTGCCACATAGTGCCATCTGTCATCAGTGCCACCTGTCAGTGTCACGTGCCATCTGTCATCAGTGCCACGTATTAGTGCCATCTGTCATCAGTGCCAGGTATTAGTGCCATCTGTCATCAGTGCCACATAAGTGTCACATCAGTGCATTTGTCATCAGTGCCACGTCAGTGTCACGTGTCATTGTCCTGGTGCTCCAGGGCCTTGAAAAGTGTAATAAGTAATCAACAAGTTAGATGTGTCATTTATGCTCCTAGAACACCTGATGGTGCTCCCTGCATGTTGGGCCTCTCTATGTGGCCAGGCTGTGAAAAAGTCCCACACATGTGGTATCGTAATACTCAGGAGGAGTAGCAGAATGTATTTTGGAGTGTTATTTGTGGTATATACATGCCATGTGAAAGAAATAACCTATTACAATGACAATTTTGTGGGGGGGGGGGGGGGGGGGGGGGGGGAGAATCTTCATTTTGCAAAGAATTGTGGGAAAAAATGACAACATGAAAAACCTCACCATGCCTCTTACTAAATACCTTGGAATGTCTACTTTCAAAAAAGGGGTCATTTGGGGGGTTTTTGTACTTTCCTGGCTTGTTCGGGTCGCAAGAAATGAGATAGGCCGTCAGTACATCAGGTGTGATCAATTTTTTTATGATTTGCACCATAACTTGTAGACTCTCCAACTTTCACAAAGACCAAATAATATCCACTAATTTGGGTTATTTTTACCAAAGATATGTAGCATTATAAATTGTGGCCAAAATTTATGAAGAAAAATTACTAATTTGCAAAATTTTATCACAGAAACTAAGAAAAATGTGGTTTTTTTTTTCAAAATTTTCGGTCTTTTTTCATTTATAGCGCAAAAAATAAAAAACCCAGAGGTGATCAAATACCACCAAAAGAAAGCTCTATTTGTGGGAAAAAAAGTACAAAAAATTCATTTGGGTACAGTATTACATGACTGAGTAATTGTCATTCAAAGTGCATCAGCACTGAAAGTTGAAAATTGGTCTGGGCAGGAGGGGGGTTTAAGTGCCCAGTAGGCAAGTGGTTAAGGGCTTTGTCTTCAAGTGGTTAGAAGAGTGGGTGATGTGTGACATAAGCTTCTAAATGTTGTGCATAAAATGTCAGGACAGTTTAAACCCCCCCCCCCCCAAATGACCCCATTTTGGAAAGTAGACAACCCAAGCTATTTGCTGAGAGGCATGTCGAGTACATGGAATATTTTATATTGTGACACAAGTTGTGGGAAAGACAAATTTTTTTTTTTTTTTGCACAAAGTTGTCACTAAATGATATATTGCTCAAACATGCCCTGGGAATATGTGAAATTACACCCCAAAATACATTCTGTTGCTTCTCCTGAGTACGGGGATACCACATGTGTGAGACTTTTTGGGAGCCTAGCTGCGTACGGGACCCCGAAAACCAAGCACCGCCTTCAGGCTTTCTAAGGTTGTAAATTTTTGATTTCACTCCTCACTACCTATCACAGTTTCAGAGGCCATGGAATGCCCAGGTGGCACAAAACCCCCCAAATGACCCTATTTTGGAAAGCAGACACCCCAAGCTATTTGCTGAGAGGTATAGTGAGTATTTTGCAGATTCCACTTTTTGTCAAAGTTTTGAAAATTGAAAAAAGAAAAAAAAATGTTTTTTTCTTGTCCTTCTTCATTTTCAAAAACAAATGAGAGCTGCAAAATACTCACCATGCCTCTCAGCAAATAGCTTGGGGTGTCTACTTTCCAAAATGGGGTCATTTGGGGGGGGTGGGGGGGGGTTGTGCTATCTTGGCATTTTATGGCCTTCGAAACTGTGATAGGTAGTGAGGAGTGAATCAAAAATGTACGCCCTTAGGAATCCTGAAAGCGGTGCTTGGTTTTCAGGGCCTCGTACGCGGCTAGGCTCCCAAAAAGTCCCACACATGTGGTATCTCTATACTCAGGAGAAGCAGCTAAATGTATTTTGGGGTGCAATTCCACATATGCCCATGGCCTGTGTGAGCAATATATCATTTAGTGACAACTTTTTGTAAATTTTCTTTTTTTTTGGTCATTATTCAATCACTTGGGACAAAAAATAAATAAATATTCAATTGGCTCAACATGCCTCTCAGCAATTTCCTTGGGGTGTCTACTTTCCAAAATGGGGTCATTTGGGGGGGGGGGGTTGTGCCAACTTGGCATTTTATGGCCTTCAAAACTGTGATAGGTAGTGAGGAGTGAAATCAAAAATGTACGCCCTTAGGAATCCTGAAGGCGGTGCTTGGTTTTCAGGGCCCCGTATGCGGCTAGGCTCCCAAAACGTCCCACACATGTGGTATCTCTATACTCAGGAGAAGTAGCTAAATGTATTTTGGGGTGCAATTCCACATATGCCCATGGCCTGTGTGAGCAATATATCATTTAGTGACAACTTTTTGTAAATTTTCTTTTTTTTTTTGGTCATTATTCAATCACTTGGGACAAAAAAAATAATATTCAATTGGCTCAACATGCTTCTCAGCAATTTCCTTGGGGTGTCTACTTTCCAAAATGGGGTCATTTGGGGGGGGGGGGGGGGGTTTGTACTGCCCTGCCATTTTAACACCTCAAGAAATGACATAGGCAGTCAAACTAAAAGCTGTGTAAATTCCAGAAAATGTACCCTAATTGTAGACGCTATAACTTTTGCACAAACCAATAAATATACGCTTATTGACATTTTTTGTACCAAAGACATGTGGCCGAATACATTTTGGCCTAAATGTATGACTAAAATTGAGTTTATTGGATTTTTTTTAAAACAAAAAGTAGAAAATATAATTTTTTTCAAAATTTTCTGTCTTTTTCCGTTTATAGGGCAAAAAATAAAAACCCGCAGAGGTGATCAAATACCATCAAAAGAAAGCTCTATTTGTGGGAAGAAAAGGACGCAAATTTCATTTGGGTACAGCATTCCATGACCGCGCAATTAGCAGTTAAAGCGCCGCAGTGCCAAATTGTAAAAAGTGCTCTGGTCAGGTAGGGGGTAAATCCTTCCGGGGCTGAAGTGGTTAAACAAAACTAAGGAAAAAAACAAAGAATATCCAGCGCTCTGGATATCACAAAGTCAGACTGCAACAGTCCAAAATGAAAAACTGGATAGTTTAATAAAAAAAGTTTGTGAAAACAGTATATAAAAATAGTCCCATAGTAACACAGTACTACAATTCACTTAAAATAGGAGCATAATAAAAGGCAGATAGTAGGGTAATGTAAAGCTCCCAAGAGTGGATGGATGGAGGGATGGTCACCGTGGCATGGTTCTGGAAAGGACCAATGTCATAAGGTTGCCTTGACGACGCATTTCGCGCATCAGCGCTTTGTCATAGTCCTAAGGGGTAGCTCTATTTTTCATCTGTGGCAAGAACTGCACTATAGTTATGACCATCTTACTACATGTATAATAATCAAGCATGACATCCCTACAAAGCACCTATTTTATCAATATCTTAACATTCAGAGCTTTACCCACTGGGAGAAGAAAAAATATTTTTTGTAGAACCAGCGACTAGATGTATAGATGTCTCTGTAAAGTAAGAACTGATAGGGTGGCGACTTTGCCATGTGATCAAAATTGGGGCAGAATCTGCACAACCAGTTGGGAATATGGTAAATGACTACCATTATTGCCATCTGCCTGAATGCAGATGCCGTTCAGCTGTAAATTTTCCACCAAACTTTTTCGATTTTTAAATCTAAGGATGTTGGTCGGGAGGTGGCTAACAGAGCCACTCTGAGTTTAAAACAGTCTGAGAGTCCAAGAACTATGCCACCCACCGTTAAAAAAAAAAAAAAAAAAAAAAAAAAAGGCTCGAAATGGGACCTCCAGCTGTATTGTTTCAGCAGTTTTGGCGAGCGACAGTGCTCCCAGGATTTTCCAGCCCTGAACAGAAGCCATCCATCATTTGCTTTTTAACCAGGGGTAGGCAACCTTGGCACACCAGCTGTGGTGAAACTACAAATCCCATCATGCCTCTGCCTCTAGGAGTCATGTCTGATTGTAGTGACTTTTAGTTTCACCACAGCTGGAGGGCGGAGGTTGCCTATCCCTGCTCTAAACAATACAGACCTAATCCAGCAATTCCTTACAATCCCAAATTACCTATGAATATTCATGTTAAGTAATTTACCTGAAGATCAGAGCTGAGAAACAGCCCTAATCAATATCACACATATCTAAAATTTGATTCTTAATTATCAGGATATAATGCTCTTGGATAATTACCATATTTCTGTAATTTCCCAAATAACTGTGGTGTAAGGTATATTAGAGCGGCAAAGGTACAGTTCACAGCTTGATCCACTGCAGAACCAACCACTATATCATTCTTTATTGGCTGTTTCTTGATCACTTGCACCAATCCTTTGAAAAGTTCAGAGTTAGGGCCACAGTAATCCTGGGTAGGATCTGAGTTTGCAAAGTCAAGGAGAAAGTTACGACAGTCATCTGCATGAGAGTTCTTAGTCTGGAAATAAAATAATAATGTAAAAAAGCATTTGCATAGTATTAGGTTCCAATTTAAAACTAATGTTTTAATACTTGTAACAATTACATCAGCTATTACTTTCATATTTTGAGCAATGTATATCTTGTCTATTTAAAAGAAAATAAAGTAAAAGACTACTGGGACAATGATGTTAGCAAAGCACCTGCATTGGATAGCAGTGTGTAGTGCAACCTGGGCAATTGAACTGGGAATATATGAAAAATGCTTAAACGCTGGGGTGATCTTAAATTAGTAACAAATAATGAAAGAGAATAAAAAAGATAAAGTAGCTTTACTTCCACCTCTAAATCGTCTCAGTTGGCCAGTGAGTGAGGATACCCCATCAAAAGAATGGACTCACAGAGTGGATTAGGTGGCAAAAGGTTGGAGAACAAGTCACATTTTTACCTGAAAGGCATATAAATTCAGCCACCTATATCTCTAGAATTAAATAATGATTTAACATGCGGCTTTAACTAAAGGTAACCTCTGTTTATCCAAGATTTCATCAAATGTTCAGTTTAACATGCTTAAGCTTGTGACACATTTTTCTTTAATAAAGTGGAGACTGCACCTCCCATGAACACTGTGGCACATCAGTATGCAAGAAGGAAGCCTAACACATATGCCACATGCATCATTTTCTTTCCCTGTTGGTACTGGAGGTATGATATTTTCCTTGCTGACAAAAAGCAAGCAGACATAACAAACTTTAGGATCGGACTTGTTCAATCTTACCACACACTGTGGAGGTATGATATCAAATACAATGCTTGCAAATATAGTAGAACAAATGCTAACATTGACTTTGAAGTTTACATTGAAAAGTTCTTTAACCCATTATGTCATTTATTTACCTACCAGCTTCTTGTATCTCTTGTGGTCTCCAGAAATTAGCCTTCTCCGAGTTAATGGGTCAAAAAAGTAAGAGTTTTATTCTCTTTAATTTTTTTCCCTTTTGCATTAGAGCAATAGGATTCTAGGGGGAGAGCAACATACCCCAACATGGAAAGATCCAATAAGATACCCAAGAGATAAATGAAACAGTAGGGTAAGCCCACCAATATCAATAATTAATATTACTTAAATATCAGTTCTGGATGGAATGACCCTTAAATGTAGATGACACAAACACAGCACATAAGAAACACAAATCCTGTCTATATCAAAATTTTAAGTAAAAATGTGTAACATGGTCAAATGATAGCGATACAAAATGGATTTAAAACAAACAGAGCTCCATAATAAAAATAAAAATAAAAAAATAAACAAAAAGTCATCATTAAAAGCAAAAAAAAAAAAAATGATTACAAGTAAAATAGTTTTTTCCTAAAATAAAAAAATAGGATTTTTTAAAACAGCTTACCTGTAAAATCCTTTTCTTTCGAAGGACATCACGGGACACAGAGCCACAGTAATTACTGATGGGTTATATAGGTATCACTGGTGATTGGACACTGGCACACCCTATCAGGAAGTTCAACCCCCTATATAATCCCTCCCCCTTGCAGGGATACCTCAGTTTTGTAGCCAAGCAATATAGTGTATTAGAAGAGGGGCGGGACCTCTGTGTCCCGTGATGTCCTTCGAAAGAAAAGGATTTTACAGGTAAGCGGTTTTAAAAAATCCTAGAATCTGGTGAATGTATGAACTGAAGACCAGGTTGCGGCCTTGCAGATTTGAGCCATAGAGGCCCGGTGATGCACTGCCCAAGAAGCACCAATAGCCCCTGTGGAATGTGCCCTGATCTGAAACGGAGGAATCTTCTGTTTCAAACCGTAAGCTTGAATGATCAACTGTCGAATCCATTTAGCAATGGTAGCTTTTGACGCTGCCTGTCCTCTACTGGGACCCTCTGGCAGCACAAACAAAACATCTGCGGATCTGAGCAGTTGTCCCTAGATAGGCCTTAACTGCTCTTACTACATCCAACGAATGTAGAGATCTCTCTTCCGGAGAACAGGGATCTGGACAAAAGGAAGGCAGAACAATGTCTTGGTTTAAATGAAAATCAGAAACCACCTTCGGTAAAAAACTAGGATGAGGGCGTAGTACCACTCTATCCTTGTGTATAATCAAATAAGGCTCCTTACAGAAAAGAGCTGCTAATTCTGATACTCTTCTAGCAGAAGAGATGGCCACCAGAAAAATTAACTTCCTTGTCAACAAGACCAAAGGAATCTGACTTATTGGTTCAAAAGGCTGTCTTTGTAACACAGCCAGGACCAAGTTCAAGTCCCAGGGGTTTAGGGGCGCTTTAACCGGAGGATTAAGACGCATCACCCCCTGTATAAAATTTCGGACCAAAGAATGCGAAGCAAGTGGCCGCTGAAATAATACTGATAAAGCAGAGACCTGGCCCTTGATGGTACTCAAGGCCAGCTTCATCTCTAATCCTAATTGTAGAAAATCAAGAATTCTACCTATGACATATTTCCTGGGATGCCAACCTCTGGATTCACACCAGGTTATATAAGCTTTCCAGACTCTATGATAAATCATCCTGGAAGCTGGCTTCCTTGCATTAATCAAGGTAGATATGACAGGACCTGAGAGCCCACGACTCTTCAGAACGTGGGTCTCAATAGCCAAACCGTCAAATTTAGCGTTTGTAAGGCAGGATGGAACACTGGACCTTGAGATAACAGGTCTGGGCGTACCGGTAGGGTCCACGGGGAACCCACCGTCATCCTTACTATTTCTGCATACCAAGTCCTTCTGGGCCAAGCGGGGGCCACCAGAAGTACCGACTTCCTTTCCTACCTGATCCTGCGAAGGAGCCGTGGTAGTAGCAGAATAGGCGGGAATGCATAAATCAGTGAGAACCGATGCCACGGAATCACCAACGCATCCGTCCCGCATGCAAGAGGATCTTTTGTCCTTGCCACAAATCTGTCTATCTTTGTGTAGAATCGGGATGCAAAGAGATCTACAGCTGGAACCCCCCATCTTTGGCATATGGCCCAAAAGACGTCGGGATGCAGAGACCATTCCCCTGGAAGTAACTGCTGGCGGCTTAGATAGTCCGCCTGCCAATTCTCTATTCCCGGGATGAAAACTGCCGATATGCATGGCACATGCATCTCTGCCCAGACTAAGATCTGGTTCACCTCCTTTTGAGCAGCTCGGCTCTGGGTGCCTCCCTGATGATTGATATAAGCCACTGCTGTGGCATTGTCGGACTGGATCCTGACCGGACAACCCTGTAGCCTGATAGTCCAGGCTTTTAGAGCTAAATGTATCGCCCGGATCTCCAGAATGTTGATGGGTAAGGTCCTCTCTGTCTTGGACCATATCTCTTGGACCGCAGCCTGTTCCAGAACTGCTCCCCAACCTGACAGACTGGCATCTGTTGTTACCACCGTCCAGGTAACCGGTAGAAAGGATTTCCCCTTCTGCAGGTTCTCGGGTATGAGTCACCAATTGAGGCTCTGACGCACCGCATGCGACAGGCGCATCGGAAAGTCTAATGCCTGAACCTTCTTGTTCCAGGTCAACAGAATACTGTGTTGCAGCATTCTTGAGTGAAACTGAGCATAGGGAACTGCTTCGAATGAAGACACCATCTTCCCTAGTAGCCTCATACAAAGGCGGACTGAGGGACCCTTCTTGGTCCTTACTGTCAGAATCAGCTCTCTCAAAGCAGTGATCTTTGCCTGTGGTAGAAATATTTTCTCCTGGCTTGTATCTATAATCAGACCTAAATACTCCAGTCTTCTTACTGGTTTTAGGAAAGACTTTTCTAAGTTGAGGATCCAACCCAGGTGTTCTAGATACCTGACCGTGGTCCTCAAGTTTCCATTCAAAGAGGCTACCGACCGGTCTATCAAGAGCAGGTCGTCTAGGTATGCTATGACAGCTATACCCTGAGCCCTTAATCTGGCCAGAGGAGGAGCCAAGATTTTTGTGAACACTCGAGATGCAGTGGCTATCCCGAAAGGCAGAGCCACAAACTGGAAATGGCGCCCTCCTACCTCGAAGCGCAGAAACTTCTGATGAGCAGGAAAAATGGGCACATGCAGATATGCATCTCTGATGTCTATTGATGCCAGAAATTCTCCTCCCTGCAGGGTGGGAACTACTGTTCAAATTGATTCCATGCGGAAGGATTGAATCCTTAGGAATCGGTTCAGATCCCTTAAGTCCAGAATGGGCCTGACATCCCCATTTGGCTTTTGGACCGTAAAAGGGTTGGAATAGAAGCCCAATCCCTGGTCCTTTGCGGGAACTATCATAATGACCTCCTGCGACAAAAGTCGCCCTAACGCTAGAAGGAGCGACTGGTACTTCTCTGGGTCTCTGGAACACCTGATCTGAGGAACCGAGGAGAGGGGAATTCCTGAAACTCCAGCTTGTACCCTAAGGTTACCGTGGAGACTGCCCATCTGTCGTGGAAGTCCTCCTGCCAGAGCTCTGAGAACTGTCGCAGTCTTCCCCCACTCGAGTGAGCGGGGGCGCCCCCTCATGCAGAGGTCTTAGTGTTTTACCTAGTAGGCTTCTTTCCCCAGGACCTCTTTTGTCCCTGGGGTTGACTCTTGTCTCTGGACCCCGATGGAGGCGGCCGTCGAGACTGCCTGGAGGCTGAAGCCCCCGGCGCTGGAGAAAGAGTCCGTTTGAAAGAGGGACGCTTACTCTTCTTCTTGACAGGTAAGAGAGTGCTTTTCCCACAAGAGAATCTCTTGATATAGTTATCCAAGTCCTCTCCAAACAACCTTGCACCACGAAATGGAAACCCAGCCAGTAGCTTCTTACATAGTGCTTCGGCTGGCCAATTTTTCAACCATAGGATTCTACGTATATGCACCAACCCCAGTGAAAGACGGGAGGTTTGCACGATAGAATCTCTAATGGCGTCAACCACAAAGCATAAGGCCGCTGGAAGGTTAGCAAACCCCTGGGCCTGCTGTTCAGGTAATACTTTGATGACCTGCTTAACATGGTCTCTTAAGTATTGACAGACTCCAATCGCTGCTACTGCAGGTTGGGCCACTGATCCTGCTAAGGAGAAACCATCCTTCAATAGGGATTTCATCCTTTTATCTACAGGATCCCTGAGCATCTGAGCATTGTCTACAGGACAAGTCAGGCTATTATTTACGGAGGAAATAGCGGCATCAATAACCGGTATTCCCCACATTTTAATAAACTTTTCTTCCATCGGATAAAGTGTTGAAAACTTTCTCGGCGGAAAAAAACGTTTGTCTGGGTGATCCCACTCAGAATAAATAAGCTTTTCAAGTAAAGTATGAACAGGAAAAGCATGTGCTGCTTGGAAAGGTTTCAGTGACCCCAAAGCAGAAGAGGATTCTTTAGCAGTTTCAGGTATGGGCAACTTAACCACTTGACATCCGGAGGACGTCATATGACGTCCTCGACTTTCGGGGCTTATATCTGAATGATGTCTGAGGCTACAGACATCATTCAGATACCGGCATTTTCAGCCAGCGATTCCGTACACCATAAGAACGATCATAGCGGCTGTTCCACCGCTTGATCGTTCTTACGGGCGGCGGGAGGGGACGTCCCCCCCCTCCCGCCGCCCTCCGGTGCTACTACCGACTCACCTCAGCGATCGGTGAGTCGGATAGCGGATCCGCCGGCGCCGGATGTTCACCATAGAGATTTCCGGCGGACCAGATGGTCGCCGGAGTCTCTATGATCGTTCGGAGGCCGGGCGCGATGTTATGACGTCACGCCCGGCCTCTGCATTCAAAAAAACGGCGCCGCTTCAGCTGTGAAGCGGCGATCGTTTTATTTTTTTTTTTGATTTTAGGCTTCCCAGCCTAGAGGTGAGATGTGGGGTCTTATTGACCCCATATCTCACTGTAAAGAGGACTGATCGTCTCATATTCCTATTACAAGGGATGTTTACATTCCTTGTAATAGGAATAAAAGTGATCAAAAAAAAAAAAATTTTTTTAAAGTGTAAAAATAAAAATTTTTAAGTAAAATTAACAATAAAAAAAAAAAAAAAAATTTTTAAAGCGCCCCTGTCCCCGTGAGCTCGCACGCAGAAGCGAACGCATACGTAAGTCCCGCCCACATATGAAAACGGTGTTCAAACCACACATGTGAGGTATCGCCGCGAACGTTAGAGCGAGAGCAATAATTTTGGCCCTAGACCTCCTCTGTAACTCAAAACATGTAACCAGTAAAAAATGTTAAAGCGTCGCCTATGGGGATTTTTAAGTACCAAAGTTTGGCGCCATTCCACGAGCGTGTGCAATTTTGAAGCGTGACATGTTAGGTATCTATTTACTCGGCGTAACTTCATCTTTCACACAATGCAAAAAAATTTGGCTAACTTTGCTGTTTTGTTTTTTTTTAAAGCATGAAACTGTTTTTTATTCAAAAAAAACGCGTTTGAAAAATTGCTGCGCAAATACCGTGCAAGATAAAAAGTTGCAATGACCGCCATTGTATTCTCTAGGGTCTCTGCTAAAAAAACATATATAATGTTTGGGGGTTCTATCTAATTTTATAGCAAAGAAATGATGATTTTTGACATGTAGGAGCGAAGTGTCAGAAATGGCCTGGATGTGAAGTGGTTAAATGTGGAGCGGACCAATCCAGTGAGGATCTGCACTAAGACTTTCTCCTCTTGGGAAGTCGCAGAGGGTCCCTCTCCACCTGAATCCTCCGAAGAGGAATCATCCATCCCATCCCGATCCTCTGAAAGGGATTCATCTCCTTTAACCCAGAGCTCCTCTGTCTGAGGGTCTTGGGGAACAGAGGAAAGCCTAGTGCGTTTTCTTCCACTGAGTGAAGACGTAATCACGGCCATTAATCTTTCCTCTAGACCATTAATGGTTGAGGAAAAAACCTCTTGTGTAATATATACAGGGGCTGAAGTGCCAGAAGCAGGTGTAGCCCCTGACACGATGGCTCTCCCTGGCTAGCCGTCCCTGGCCCATCTTTTAGGGGGGGAGGATGCTGCCGACAGGGGGCCCTCAGAACCTGAACGAGATCCCCTAGTGTCTCTGGTTCCTGGGGTGCTTGAACCTCTTCTACCCATAGTGCAAAGCAACAAGGTGTGAGGTATACAAATGAACACTGCCCGCTGAGCGATGTAGTCTGGCTAAAAGCCTTGCTACCCAATGCTCAGTCTGGTGTTACTTCAGTAAATGCTGCCTAGGAGAATGCCTGTGTCCCACCTTACATGCGACCGTCAGCTCTGTGTCTCTCAGAAGGCTGTGTGCACCTGTACAGAGTGCCTCTAATAGCCTGCAGCTGGCCTGAGTGGGGAGTCTAAGCACTCAGTGCTGACGTCCCGCCCCTCCCCCTCTACCGCCCCCCCCCTTCGAGTTTTGAAAAAAACAGGCGCTTCCCACGCTGGCCGACTCTCCTGTCATGTCTCTGGAGGAAGGCTGGGAGCGGGGGAGGGGGGGGGGGCTAGATTCAGAGATGGTGGCCATTAGGCCGCAGAGTCCGGGTGGTATAACCACTTTCTAGACCCCTGCGGCCCCTCTCTAGCCTGGGGGGGAACATTCAAACATGAGAAATCCCCCTTTCCACCTTACCTGTTTGCAGCCTGCTTGATACGCTGGGACATAAACAGCGATTACAACACCTGAGACAGAGTCAGCATGTGTAGGTTTGTGCTCTTGCAGCCCCCGGTGGTCACAATAGGCATAGCATGCATTTACCTTAAAGGAGAAAAGCCACTAGAACTCAAAAATTCTGTGGAATCTCCTCTTACCTTATCCAGCCGCAGGGTGCTGTTTACACAGACCCAATCTTCACCTCTCACGGTGGGCTCCGTTTGAAAAAACCGTCAGAGACTGGGGCCCCCATCAGTAGGGGGATCCAACAGTTCTGGGACCGTAAAGCACCTCGCCAGAAATTAGGAAGTTTAAAGCCATTTTCTGATCTGCGGGGTCCAGCTCTCTAAAAAGAGAAGCATTACGGGTAAAACCTCGTTTCTTCGGACACGAGGCCCGGGTACCATTCGAATCGGCCATGAAAAGACACTTTGAATGGATCCGGTTCGCCTGGCTTGCCCCAGTATAGGATATCAGGATATTCCCTTTGGAGCTCAGCACAGGACATCTTTACACGTCCATCACCTAAGACACTGGCGTAAAAACTGAGGTATCCCTGCAAGGGGGGAGGGATTATATAGGGGGTTGAACTTCCTGATAGGGTGTGCCAGTGTCCAATCACCAGTGATACCTATATAACCCATCAGTAATTACTGTGGCTCTGTGTCCCGTGATGTTCGAGAAAGAAACATGTTTTACTTACCTGCTCTGTGCAATGGTATTGCACAGGGTGGCCCTGAACCTCCTCTTCTGGGGTCCCCCGCTGACGCTGTAGGCTGCTCGTCCTCTTCTGTGTGTGCAACCATATGAAGCGAGAAATATGTCACCAGCACACCAAGGATTTTCAGAATGGGTCCAAAGCTTTATTCCGTGATAGTTACAAAAGTGACACTGAGGAACCTCTCAGGACCCCTTTATCAGGCATGTGGTCAGGCCTAATGGAAGGGGTCATGCAAAATGTGGCTTTTGCATCTATGATGTGATCACTGAATAAAGCTTTTGACACATTCTGGAGATCCTTGGTGTGCTGGTGACATATTTTTCACTTAGAAGGTCTTCAGTTTCCAGCTGGTGGTTCACTGCAGAACTCACATTTAAAGCCAGTTTCAGGAATGGATGCTTTTGAAAAAATTGTGATTGCCATCAGAAGAACACTAGAACGTCTGAATGCTTTTATTTCTCTGCCACCATAGGAAGTCAATTCCAATGGTAACATGTGCAGGCTCGCTTTCGAGCATGGCTGTGTGTGTCCATTGACACAGAGCGTCTCAGACCCGCCCCCTCCTCACTGGATCTGACGGACAGCAGCCAGAGCCAAAGGCTCACGCTGCTCTCAGCAAAGCCTGTGAGAGCAGAGAGAAGACCTGCCGACAAGCACAGCGCTGGATCAATATAAGATATAGTATTGGGGAGGGGCTGGAGAAACAGGCACTGAAAGGTTTTTACCTGAATGCATTAAGGTAAAAAGAAACCTTATGACTTTAAAACCACTTTAATGCACCATGGATCGCATTGGCATGGGAGAACTTGAAAGGTGGGTGAACACACAGCCTTTTAAGAAGCAACTAAATGGGAATTTTTTTTGTTTGCTACAGGGTAGCTGCTCCTACTTGCATATCAGACAATCCTTAAAAATACTATGAGTATTTATAATCAGCAATAAGAAAATGCTTGATACCTCCACACATCCTTTTTTTGTTATTGAGCCGAACTCTGTGTACATCTGGTGTCTGAACACGGGTTTCCACAATGGAGAGCTTACAACAGATGAGACCTTTGCGGATGGTATTTCAGCGGTAGGTCCCAGTTCTAGGGTAAACAGATATGATGTTAACAATTCATGTAAGAGCAAATAAAACAAGTAAATACATAAGCCCCAGTTCACAAATACATGACCCAGGTATCAGATTCTATTCTGTGTGTTATAAAATGTATTATTCAAATTTTTGTTTCATTTACCAAAATGTTATATTGCAAATATCTGCTGAAACTCTCATATATGTGTATATTAGATTGTAAGCTCTTCTGAGCAGGGCCCTCTTAATCCTATTGTATTGTATTATAACTGTATTGTCTCCCTTTTATATTGTAAAGCACTGCGTAAACTGTTGGCGCTATATAAATCCTGAATAATAATAATAAATAATCAAGTGTGAGGAATTTTGAACTTAAAAGGACATAGCACAAAGATTGTTGTACATATTTGCTGCTAATTTAAAAAAAAAATCGCTAGGTTTAAGTTCACATGAAGAAGAGATTTATTAAGGCAAGGAGAAAAAATAACCACTGAAGGCGGTGATAACATAATGACTCCTGAGAAAAAAGATGATAGGGGTTTTGATTAGTTAAAGCGGTTGTAAACGACAGATGTTCAAAAAAATAAACAAAATAAAACCTGCAAGGCAATGGCATAATGTGCTAGTATACATTGGGTTCGCGAGCTCCAGGTATGCCGCAATTATGTCACTCCTGAGCATGCGTGCAGGAGCCCTCTCTTCATGCACGAAGCTCTGACTTTCCGGCAAAGTATGCTGGACCTTCAGAGCACATGTGCCAGTGAGTGGCGGCATGCAGAGTGAGAGTGCAGAATAGGATTTTTGACTTACCGTAAAATCTGTTTCTCTGAGTTCATTGACAGACACAGCCGTCTTTATTCAGAACCATAGGGTTATATCGTCCCCTACAGGAGTAGGACACTAGTCAGAAAAAAGACTTGGCTACACCCATGGGCAGTACTAGGTGATATACAGCCCCCTCTCTGCTATAGGCCTTCAGTTATGTAACAAGCAGTATCAGAAGTATTAAAACTTCATAGAGGGACGGGTGCTGTGTCTGTCAATGAACTCAGAGAAATGGATATATATATATTTTATATGCCACACCGTATTTGCACAGTGGTTATTCAAATGCAGTTTGTTTTTAAAAAAATACACTTTAATGAATTAAAAAAAACAGTAAAGTTAGCCCAATTTTTGTATTATAACATGCAAGATGATGTTATGCCGCGAGAATCGTGATCTTTATTCTAAGCAAAAAAATTGTCATTCTCATTTTAGCCAGAATCGTGCAGCTTATATTATATATATATATATATATATATATATATATATATATATATATATATATATATATATATATATATACACACACACACACACACACACACACACACACACATATATATATATATATCGCCATTTCCGGTATCGCCCATATAGGCAGGAAGTGATTGACAATGGGACACAAAAGGGCAGGTTTTTAAAGAGCACTCCCCACCCTTCGAAAAAACACAGCCACAAAATTTAAAGGGGAACGAGGCCCTCGAAGTAGTCTTCAGGGATTGGGTCACATCTGTGTGGATGGATACTGCCCTGCACCTGTATAGCACCCTGTGGCTAATTCAATGTGCTGCACAATGTGCCAAGGAGGGGCATTGAGTGCCAACGCAGGATGCAGTGCCCAAAACTACTTTTACAGGACGGCCCTGCATACTTCATTTTGCCAGATTCTGGATACGGTCCAAGTGCAGTGCCTAGGGTACAGATCCAGAAGCTGCATAGGTCACCAGAAGGGCTGGTACGTGGTCAAGTTGGAGTAGGAAATAAAAAAAAAAAAAAAAAAAATCAGAAGAAAAAAGAAAAGAGCACTGATCACCTAGGGACACTAGCAAAAAGATGTTAGTTGGAGGGGTTATATGGGGGCCCTACAGTTCTGTTTAACAGTGTTCAATCACCTGAACATAGCAACACATAATCCAGTCATCTAATATGCCTGTGTCCTGTACGATCAAGAAATGCTTATTGCCCAGCTGTCTAGGGGTACACTGAGTTGCTCACCCGTGACAAGCATGCTGTAAAATGACTGTCACAAAAGCATCTCTGTTTCTTTCCTTATTCTGGATCACTGACTCAAAGGGTTAATGCCAGAGCATCAGCATGACAGTTGGAAAACTAGCATACGCAAATAGATCAGCAATGGGCGCCTCTAAAACTTTCACAAATGTAGTAGCAGAATACAATTGAGAAAAATCTGGGAGAGATGTAGACTCCTAACAGCATTCCAGTGCTTCTCTTGCAGTATGCATACAAAATATAACAGATAACAATAAACTCACCACATGTTGACTTCATAGCCATAGACCTTGATGCTAGACGACCCAATAAACGTGCAACAAGTAGCTGCAAATCGGAGCTCCAAGAAAGGGCAATATCTGGCAGGCCAAATGCGGTCACAGTAAACTTAAACCCCCATTCATTGTTGCTTCCATCGGAGAAGAACAAAAACTGAAGTTGTGGTCCAGCTTTAAAGGTTACTTTCTGCAGAATAAATAAAGTTGATTTACAAATTACTACTTAAATGAATGATTTAAAGTTTTTGCTAAACCTAAAAGCAATGGCCAATGTTAACTGAATAATATAGAATCATGTTGCCTGAATGACAGTGGCCTGGAGTACAAGGTCTGGTAATGTGGAGCTCAGATGTCCTTGGCCAACATCATCTCCATAGAACATGATTAATGTAGTCAGAAATGGCATTAAGCACATATCTGCAGGAGTCACAAAGGGCTCTACTTCAAGACACACTACTTCCCTTACTCGTGCACAAGCTCACCAGTCTTGGCATAGTGTCTCCAGAAAGTAGGCACTGTGGATTTTTTCATAGCATTTTTAATTTTCCTGCTCCATGAAGACAGAAAAGGAAAAAAAGTATTTCCCTTGCTGAGCTTAGCCACCCTTTTGCTTTGAGCATAATTATTTGCTTCCATTAGCCCTCAATCAACATACCTGACCCTGAGATCTAGATATTTGCCAAGAGTACCACCACTTAAACTACCCTGGGGCTGCACCCACTCAGATAAATACAGTACACGCTTTCCTTTACTCTGAACAGGTTGCAGCTGTCCCTGCAATAAAGTTTTGCAGCATCATGGCGTTCTTTTAAACCTACTACAACAGAAAAAAACTGTCTTTTCTTTTTTTACCCAGATTGAGGAACGATTTAAAGTCAGTTTTAGTGACGGATACTCTAGGGCAGTGATGGCGAACCTTGGCACCCCAGATGTGTTGGAACTACATTTCTCATGATGCTCATGCACAATGCAGTTAGTTGAGCACCATGGGAAATGTAGTTCCAAAACATCTGGGGTGCCAAGACTCACCATCACTACTCTAGGGTGTTCTATTTGCCATACAGTGGCAACGGTCTTGCGCTGGGACAGTTCCTATCCCTATTTTCCTTCATATCAAGTGGCCATCTGCTGAAGTGTTTTGTTTAAACTGAGCAAGCCAAGGCTGCACATTGGAAATCCATTCATATGCCTACAACTCTCCTTACTAGAGAAAATCTTGCACTGTATATCCTCCATATCAAAACAAAAGCGCTTATCTATGATGCAGGCTACACTTGTGGAATTTCTTCTTCGTCTGACCAGTCATTCTCTCCTTATGTTACTTCTTCAGCAACACAGCTCTTTTTGGAGGCAAGTGATCAAAGGCATCTTCCAGTTCATCCTGAACACCTGAATCTCCCTCTGTGGAAGCACTGAGGTCATACTATGCACCATCACCAAAGTGAACCTTTCACTGTTGATTTAAATGTTTTGGCCGAAGACCAAGTAGCCTTGCAGATCTGAGCAAAGGAGGCCTGGTGACGCACTGCCCAAGAAGCACTAACCGCTCTGGTAGAGTGCGCCTTAACTTGAAAAGGGGGAATCTTACCCCTTAAATCATAAGTTTGAATTATACCTTGCCGAATCCACATAGCAACAGTGGATTTTGACGCTGCCTGTCCTTTCTCAGGACCCTCTGGCAGAATAAATAAGACACCACTCTTACAAATGTGAGCAGTTTTCTTTAAATAGATTTTCACTGCTCTCACTACATCAGGACAATGTAATGACTTTTCTTCCCTGGAACATGGTTTTGGAAAAAATGATGGCAGGACAATATCTTCATTCAGGTCAAAACCTGAAACCACTTTTGGCAAAAAGCCTAGACGAGGGCGCAACACTACTCTGTCCTCATGAATAATAAAATATGGCTCTTTACAAGAAAGAGCAGCCAATTCTGAAACCCTCCTTGCTGAGGATATAGCAACCAAAAATATCAGCTTCCTAGTCAGAAGGACTAAGGGTGTATGTGCTGAGTGTATAGGGTGTATATGCTGTAATGGTTCAAATGGCTGTTTTTGTAACACTGACAAAATTAAATTCAAGTCCCAAGGGAGATGGCAAGGACGCTCCCACTGCCATTTTTACGATCTCTGCGCATCATGACCTTCTGGGCCATGCTGGTGCTACCAGAATTACCGGCTTTCTTTCCAGCTTGATTCTGCAAAGTCGTTGAGGCAGCAACTGAATAGGGGAAAAAGCATAGATCAGTGAAAACTGATCCCACGGGGTTACCAGCACATTTGCTCCGTATGCGAGTGGATCCCTAGTTCTGGACACAAAGTTGACTAACTTAATGTTGAATCTGGATGCTAGAAGATCTATGTCCGGAATCCCCCACCTTTGGCAAACAGCCCGAAAAACATCAGGGTGAAGAGACCATTCCCCCGGGAATAACTGTTGGCGACTTAGATAGTCCGCCTGCCAATTTTCTACTCCCGGAGTGAAAACTGCCGATAGGCAGGGGACATTCCTTTCTGCCAAAGTTAGAATATGGTTCACCTCTCTCTGAGCTGAGAGACTCTTGGTACCCCCTTGGTGATTGATATATGCCACAGCCGTGGCATTGTCAGATTGGATCCTGACAGGACAATTCTTTAACCTAGAGGTCCAAGTTTTCAGAGCCAGACACACTGCCTGAATCTCTAGGATGTTGACCACTGTCCCTGGACAGTCGTCTTTTCTAGTATAGCTCCCCAGCCTGAGAGGCTGGCATCTGTCGTTACTACTTTCAAGATAACTGGTCTGAAGGATTTCCCTTTCAACAGATTTTGGCTTCGTAACCACCAACTGAGGCTTTGGGACACTCTTGGGGACAGCCGCATTGGCAAGTCAAAAGCTTGGATCGTCTTGTTCCAAGCAGAGAGGATACTGTTTTGCAACAATCTTGAATGGAACTGGGCATAGGAAACTGCTTTGAATGAAGCTACCATCTTTCCTAACAACCTCATGCAAAGGCGAATTGAAGGATTTGCTTTTGACCTGACCATCCATACCAGCTCTCATACGGAGCTGATCTTTGCTGAAGGCAAGAACACCCTTTTCTGGGCTGTATCTATGATCAGGCCTAAATAATCCAGCCTTCTTACTGGTTTTAAGGAAGACTTCTCTAGGTTGAGGATCCAACCGAGACTTTCCAGGTAACAGGTTGTAATGCGTGCGCTTTGCTTTAAGCGAGTCACTGACTGGTCTATTAACAATAGATCGTCTAGGTACGCCAACACTGTTATTCCCTGTGCTCTTAACCTGGCTAGAGGTGGGGCCAGTATTTTTGTGAATACCCCTAGTGCTGTGGCTAGCCCGAAGGGTAAGGCCGCAAACTGAAAGCGCTGTTGTTCTACTTCGAACCGCAGAAACCTTTGGTGAGCAAGAAATATGGGGACATGCAGATATGCATCCCTGATGTCGATGGACGCAGGAAGTTCTCCCCCTTGTAGGATGGAGACCACTGACCTGATCGACTCCACGTGAAATGAACGGATTTTCAGGAACCGATTTAGATTTTTCAGATCCAGAATGAGTCTGACATCTCCATTCAATTTTGGTACTGTAAACAGGTTTGAATAGAATCCCAAACAGTGTTCTTCTGTGGGGATCTGTATGATTACCCCTTGAGTCAATAATCGGTCTAATGCTTGAAACAGGGATTGTCTTTTCCCTAGATCCTTGGGAATGTTTGATCTCAGAAAATGAGATGGTGGAAACCCCCGAAACTCTAGTTTGTATCCTGGAGTCACTGTGGAGAGAGCCCATCTGTCCTGAGTTTCCCTTTGCCAGACTTCTGCGAAATGCAGAAGTCTTCCCCCCACCTTGTTGAGGAGAGATGCCTCTTCATGAAGCGGTCTTAGTATTCTGCTTTGCAGTTTTGTGGCTCCAGGTCTTCCTTTGAGCCTGGGCCTGACCCTGTGATTTTCCTCTGGAATCTGACGGTGGAAGCCTTCACCACTGCCTAGAGGCAAATGCGCTTGGTGCAGGAGAGAAAGTCAGTTTAAATGAAGGACGTTTATACCTTCTTTTGACAGGCAAAAGAGTACTCTTTCCACTGTAAATTGTCTGGATGTATTTATCCAAATCATCGCCAAATAGTCGCTCCCCATGAAATGGGAAACTAGACAGAAGCTGTTTGCAGGGTGCTTCGGCAGACCAACCCTTTAACCAAAGGGTCCTACGCATGTGTACTAGCACAAGCGCAAGGCGAGATGCCTGGTGAATAGAATCCTTCATAGCATCTATGGCAAAACATAATGCTTTTGGTAACTCGGCCAACTCACGGGCCTGTTGTGCAGGGAGCTCGTTAAGGGCCTCTGTGAACTGGTCCTTTAAGGACTGACAGATGCCTATAGCTGCAATTGCAGGCTGAGCAACAGTACCTGCTAAAGAAAAAGAGGCTTTTAACAGGAATTCCATTTTTTTAACTGTTGGATCCTTTAGCATTTGCGCATTGTCCACTGGACAAGTCAAACTTTTATTTACACTGGAAATCACAGCATCCACTGCTGGAACTTTCCATCTTTTAGTGAATTTTTCCTCCATGGGATAGAGAACTGAGAATCTCTTTGGAGGGAGAAAATGCTTATCCGGATGATTCCATTCGGTATAAATAAGCTTCTCTAGTAATGTGAGGACAGGAAACGCATGCACTGGTTGTGAAGGTTTCAAAGAACCCAAAGAAGAAACCAGACTTTCAGCTGACTCTGTTAAGGGTAGTATGAAAGTGGAGCGAACCATGTCCGTTAGGATTTGTACCTCAGATTATGTAGCTGAAACATCAACTGTTGTTTCCTCCGCAGAGGAATAATCGGTTCGTTTTTCCCGATCATTTGAGGGTAATACCTCATCCTGTCCCCACTGTTCCCCTGGTAAAGGGTTTGGAGAGGGAGAGAGGGATGTAACACGCTTCCTATCCACCTCAATGGAGGATGCGATTAAAGCAGCTAATCTTCCTTCTAAGCCTTGCAGGGCAAAGGAAAATACATTTTCAGTCACGTATACAGGGGCTGAATTGTGAAAAGCACTTGCACCACCAGCCGGTTCCAACGGCTCACCCTGGCTTGCCATGTCGGGTATCTCTGGAGAGGATGACAATGTGGAGACATGACTGGAGTTCCCAGCGCCTGGGGGTGGTTTTGGTGCCTTAGCAGTAAGCTTTGAAGCCATAGTGCAAAGCACAAAAGCAGAGGCACTCTGATAACTGTTCTATTTACTTGAATAATAATAGGAAAAACAATGACAGCATAGACTAATCTAATGTCAAACAAAGTATTTTCCTGTACTGCAATGCCTGTGTAAACCCCTCATGTGCACCAGCGCTCCTGTGTCCTCTGGCAGCCTGGCTTCAGCTGCTCCGATAGACAGTCTGTTTTCAGAGTATCAGCTTTTAAGCCTTTCTTCAGGTATAAGCCCGATTGTGTGTGCCGTGTGTTTGCAAGGACGCCGAGTCCGCACATGGCGCCCTTCCTCTGACTTCAGCCTCGTGCGCACGGTGGCGGCGGCTTCGATCTGAAATACACACCAGAGGAGGAGTAGAGACTGCGGCGTGTCTCCTTCACTTTTGCGGCTTATGGCAAGTAAATGTTTCCTATGCTGTTTCGCAAGAAGTCACCCCATACCCTCTGAGGGGGCAGGCGGCGGGGGGAGGGGGTTTATACAGCAGTTTTATCAGCTTTTTTATGCTTTTAACATACCATGTAAACCCCAGCCTCTTAGTTTCCCCCTTGGGGGGAGAGGAGAACCCCCTCCAGCTGCTGGGACACACTCTTTTGTTAGCACTAGGGTATATACATTTTTACTCCCTCTAGAGGAGTTTTTTAAAGCATTACAATATAATTGAAAGAAAAGTCATAGGAGGACTTTGCAGTTCCTATGCTTTCCTCTTACCTTTTCCTCGCTGCAGGATACTGCTGTAAACAGACAGATTCAAACTTCACCCATCATGGCAGGCAGCGTTGTTAAACCTTCAAAGACTGGGGCCCTTTAATAGGGGTTCCACTGATTTGGACCTTGTATAGCACCCCTCAGGACAACTTTAGGTAATGTAGCAAGACCAAAAAGAGTCCTAGTTCCTAGGATCCAGCCCTCAAAAGGAGCATTACAGGCAAAACCTTGTTCTTCTATGCGAGGCCGGAGTACCACCCTGGAGCCACTGTGGCGGGATGGATCCGGTTGTGGAGGCTTTTTTAAATCCAGCATGGATCCCCCCTGGAGCTCCGCAGAGTACATCTTCACTTGTGCCAACACCTTTAGACACTGGCGAAAAAACTGAGGTACTCCTGGAAGGAGGAGTGGTTATATAGGGGAGTCAACTTATTGTATTGGGTGTGCCAGTGTCAACACCTGAAGGTAGCTATAACCCACTAAGTAAATACTTGAGGCTCTGTGTCCTATAATGTACGGTAAAGAAATGCACCATCAATCTTTCAGATTGTGAAGCTGATCCCCATGGATGTGACCCCTCAGAAGAGGAGTCATCAGCCTCTCCATGGTCCCCTGTGGGAAATTCATCTTCTCCCGCCCCCAGATCGTCAGTTTGAGGGTCCTGGGTAATGGAAAGGGATCCGTCGCATTTCATCCCATTCTGGGATCCAATTAAAGCCGCTAACCAATCCTAATATGGCCTGAGGAAAAAACCCTCTCCAGTAATATAGACAGGGGCTGCAGTATTGAAAACAATTGTCATAGTAGAGATGAGTTTAGAGCTTGAAGGAGTCCCTCTTGAGCCCTTTTTGGGGTGTTTCTACCACCCCGTCTGACCATAGCCTGATGCACAAATGCAGAGGTACTACCAGAAAAAAAAAAAAAATCGCATTCACTGCTTGAGCAAATAGTCCAGCAACTGTCGCTGCTATTAACGCTCAGCCTGATGCTTCAGTAAATGTGCTAAAGGAATGCCCGTGTCACCACTTACATGCCCCTTTTTAGCTTTTGTGTCTCTCCTGACAGCTGCAGTCAGGAAAAAATGGAGCCTTTTAAAAGTACCCCTGGGCTGGACGTTACCGCACGCCAACGCTGTGCTAAGCCACACCCATTCCGTGGTCCACCTGTGCCCCCCTCCTCGCTTCAAAAAAGAGCAGTTTCCTGTGCGAGCGCGGGCCTCCGATCTGATAGGATCGAAGTGTGTGTGTGCGTGCGTGTGGGAGGGGGGGCGAGGAGGAGGGCTGTGACAAACGGCCGTACAGAGGTGGAGGACGGAGTGGCATTCGCCGTACGTTCTGGCTTCTCCCTCTACAAAGAGAGAGGGGGAGAGCTTTTGTGTTTTTAGAAAACCCCCCCCCCCTAAACATCTTACCTGAGTCCTGTGACTGCTAGCCGGAGGAAACTGCAGCTTCTGCTGAGACAGAGAGCTTTGTGTTTTTAGAAAGCGTGACAAGGTACATGCTCTATAGAGCCCCCAGTGGTGACTTTTAGGCATGACAACATTTACTTTTTAAAGGAGACAATTCATAAAAAACTTAAAAATTCCTTAGAACTCTCCACTTACCTTTCCGGCCGCAGGGATTTCTGTGGTAAAACCAACAGACCAATCTTCACCCCTCATGGTGGGCTCTTTTTTAAAAACCTTCAGGAACTGGGGCCCCTTTTTTATCTGGGGATCCGCACTCCTGGACCCGTAATAGCACCCCACCAGAATAAACTTATGGCTGAAAAAAACCAAAAGCACTGGATCCCGGGGTTCAGCTCTCTAGAAAGAGAAGCGTTACGGGCTAAACCTCGTTTCTTCCGCCACGAGGCCTGGGTATCATTCAATTCAGCCTAAAAAGACCCTTTGAATGGATCCGACTGCATAGCTAGCCCCAGCAAGGATTGCTCCAGTGGACCTTAGACACTAGCGAAAAAACTGAGGTACTCCCAGTAGTGGGAGGGGTTATATAGGGAGTGGACTTCCTGTCTTAGGGTGTGCCAGTGTCCATCACCTGAAGGTGGCCTATAACCCACATAGTAATTACTATGGCTCTGTGTCCCGTGATGTACGATTAAGAAAATGGATTTTTGTGTTTGTCATACATTTTTCTCTACACTTCTACAATTGTTCCTTTTTGGTTCTCTACTTCTACTGCTGTGCTACGAAACAGACTTGTGCATGTTGAAGTACTATAGCCTAAGAAAGAGAAGCAAATTCCCTTCTGTATTCAGCCACTTACTGGTAAGGCTTATACCATCTGTTCTGTTTGAGTACCCAAAATAACTCATAACCAAAAGGATTTTATAGTGGTTTCTCCCCATCTAACATGTAAAGGTATACTTTCTAGGAAAATAAAGTCAGCCACTTGCTTAATACGTTACAGGTACTTAAAATGTCCAGCTTTGAATCATGAGCTGCACTAATGTTTATAGATCAGTTCCTACCAGTTTACTGATAAAAGCAGAAGGATGACGTAATCAGATAAAGTGCATTAAGAATGATGGCTAGCAAACAACCACAGCACATTTATCCAAAGATCTATGCTAGAACAGTGCAAATAATATTAGTCTGTGCATGTTCTCAAACAGGCTAGATGCAGCATGTCCTTTGACAGTAACATCAGTATACAAATAAACTAGTATCTTCATCTATCATCCTGCTCTTTTCACGGTACTCACCTTTGGCCACTTATCTGTACCGACTTTGTGGTCATACCGTACTTTACCACCTCTGGCGTCTGTAAACTCCAAATAGTCATACCTGAGTAAGAACATGTATCTTGAATTATTACAAAGATAATAAAACAGAGTCTCAATGAATTATTACAGAGGATTACTACCTTTTTTCTGTTTCACATTTGTCATCAAATTCCACCTCAAAGTATGTTGCACCTGGGCAGAGGAAGACTGTTGTGTCCCGACAGTTATTTTCATAATTGTGTGGAGATTCCATATTCCAGGTCTGTAAAACCACAGGCTGTTGCACCTGGTTCCAACTTTCCATTTCTACCTATTGAAAAAAGAAAAACATACTTGCAATATAGTGTATGATGCAGATATCCTTTCAATTGAATATGTAATGTGTTCAGAGCTTTAAGATTTGTATGCAAAAGAAGACCAGCTTTATCCACAGGTGCCCTCTATAGCGGAGTTGCTCAAGAAAGTGGATGAGATTAAGGAGGCAGAGGAGTGGGTGGCGATGTATAAGGAAAGACGCGAGCGGTTTACTAATATCTGGGCACCTTGGTAGAAGTACACTCTTGACCCAGTGCCATCCAGCCTGGAGGTTGCATTGTTGGAGCTGGCAGAACCCTCACTGAGAGTACCTACTAAATGGGATGCTAATGCCTGGACCCAATCTTTACAGTCCTTCCTACTGTCCTGATTAGTTTTTTTTCCCTCTTCTCTGTTATCCGGTTCTTGTGGGCGACTAGACTAGACTAAACTCAATTATATCATTTACTAAGTTTTTTTTTTTTTTTCTTTTTCCTTTATCCCTTTTTTATTTTTATGCTATATGATGTTTTGTTTCAGTTCCTGTTCTTGTAACATATGGTATATTGCACTAGGTAAACTACTTGACCTACAATCCTATTACATTAGCGGGGCTCCCTTCCTGGGTGGTCTCGGACGGGCCTGGGCGGCTGTATCCCTATATTGAGGTTTGATGGGGGTGGAGCCGGTGGGGTCCTCTGCGGCTGCCTCACAGGAGGACGCCCTGGAATTTCTGGAGTTGATCTTTAGCATAAATCTTGTATTTTCCCAAGGGTCACTTAGGGGATATCCCCCTAGAAATGTTGCTTCATGTGTTCCTCCCTTCCCAAGTTTCCCCACCCATCCACCTTTGTATCTTATGTTTTTGTAGTCGGGCATGCCGAAGCATTTATCTCTGCTTCCTTAGGGCCCTTTCACACGGACGTGTCTGTGTACGGGCTCCGCTTTGCTCAGTGGGGGATCGCTCCGTTGATCCCCGCTGAGCAGGCAGAGACAGGTCTGTCTCTACACACTGTGCAGGGACCGACCTGTCAGAGCGCCACTCTCCTCTATGGGGGATCGGATGAAGACGGACCGGAGCGGGTCAGATGTCAGCGGACATGTCACTGCTGACATCTGTCTTTCCATAGACCTATATGGAGCGTCTGTTCAGGTCCGCCTAAAAAACTGACAGGCGGACCATGTGAAAGGGGCCTTATTTGCAAACCCTCATCAGTGAGGCATTGTTTGATATGTTGAATTCTATATGTCAAAAATAAAGATTACCGTATATACTCGAGTATAAGCTGAGTTTTTCAGCCCATTTTCTAGGCTCAAAATCCCCCCTCAGCTTATACTCGAGTGAGGGTGCCCATCTGCAGCCGTACCTTTGATTACTAAAACAGCAGGTGTCTTCCGCTGTGTTATGCAGTCTGTTCGGCGGCCATCCATTGCAACAAAGCCCCGCCTCCTTCTCGTCCGTGATAGAGGAACACTGATAGAATGCTGGGAAACTGTATCAGTGTGCCTCTATCACGGACGAGCAGGAAGCAGGGCTTTGTTACAATGGACGGCCGCCGAACAGACTGCATAACACAGCGGGAGACACCCGCTGTTTTAGTAATCAAAGGTAAGGCTGTAGATGGGCCCAGCAAAGCTGCAGATGAACATTGTTTACCCTGTAGCTGCTGCATTTTCCACCCTAGGCTTATACTCGAGTCAATACGTTTTCACAGTTTTTTGTGGTAAAATTAAGTGCCTCGGCTTATATTCGGGTCAGCCTATACTTGGGTATATACGGTATATATGGGGAAAAAAAAAAAAAAAAAAACACACGACCAGCTTTATGTTTTCTTTGAGTCATTTGAGGTACACAGGAAGTAATTCACCTTTGGCTTACAAAGCAGCCCAAAGGAGGATTGGACACTGGCGAACAAAAAAAAGTGGGCTTTGGGCCTCCTTCACATCATTGCCTTCTTCACGCAGAAGGCGACGACTGATTTGGTAGATTTCATGCAGACCTTTGAGATTAAGAATGTGGTGGGTGCCCTCTTTGGGTAAAACCCTTGGAATTGTTCTTTCCCCGAAAATGGGGCAATGAAACCTTCTACCAGAAGAAGCAAGAGAACTTGATGAAGATCTGCTAATCTGTGGAGTGACACAGGAAGGTTGGAACTGAGAAACTGAAGAGGGACAAAGAGCAAAACTCCAGATTGCAGCCCTGAGAGACTACAATGCGCACCCAAGTTTCTGAGATGCAAGCTTTCCAAGCATCCACAAAGGTTAACAAAACTCTACCCACTCTGCAAAGTTGTGACGCACCTTCATGCGGAGAAGGCCTTTTTCTGAGCATTTGGCAGATTGCTGATAAGGAGCCAAAAGTGGGGGAGGCATCCCTAGATGGGGGTCAAAGGAATGCAAAAACAAAATGGACATTTCTTCAAAGATAAGCAAAGAGAGGACATTGTAGTCTGTGCCTTAGGTGCACTAGTAACATCCTTAATGTTGTCAAGAGCTGGACTAAAGAGACCCTGTCCTTGAAGGCAATGCAGATCAAACACTTTACACAAAGGTTTTGCAATATATGCATATACATATGAATTGACATGAGACACAAGCAAGACAATGAAAATCTCCTAGCAAACCGTCAGAAAAGGAAACAAATGCTACATTCATCTGTTCTACAAGATCTATAAACAAGGGATCAACCTCGGCAGCAGTTAGATCTGTGTCCAGCTCCTCCAAAATGCGGGCTCCCTCACATATGTATCATAAGAATGAGAATTTTCTAGCAAACAGTCACAAATGAAATGCTCCAGCTTGTGTCCAGCTCCTCCAAAACTTGGACTCCGTCACAGGTGTATCAGAAAAATGGGAATATCCTAGCAAACGGTCACAAATGAAATTGAATGCTACCTTTATCGGTTCTACAAAATCTATAAGCAAGGTCTCAACTTCAGCAGCAGTTAGATCTCTTTAAAAGGTATTTTAACATGGGTCAAAGTCAAAAAATCAAGTCACAGCTAGAAGAGAATGAAGGGCAAGGCCCGTCAGCAATAACAAAGCTCTCAAGAAAGGGCTTGAGACCGCTTATCAGTTGAGACCTTAAAGACAGGCACGTCCTCTACCGGAACGGTGAGTGCCCTGTTATGGCAGGACACTACTGGATCCACGGGAGGGTTAGACTATTTCTGCACAAAATCTTCACTAATTTGGCACAAGGCTAACAATATGGGAAAGCAAACAGTTTGTCAGGATAATTCCATTCTCCTCAGGGATATAGTCAGAAAGGCAGGTGCTAGCAGAATTTAGGGAAATTTGCATGGAGATGCAACCAAATGTGCCAATGTCAGCATGTTCATGAACATTCAAGGTGAAAATGTAGCACTAAACAACAATAAATATTTACACAGTGTGCAAAAAGTCTCTTTCAAATTCAACTTCATTGTATGTACTTCTTGTGCATCAAATGAAGATCCATGAAACTTCAATCACCCAAAGTGAAAACTTACCAGAATCAATGGCTGCTTAAACTAGAGGCAGTAAAAACGCATGTAATAAGCAGCGCTTACCTTTACGTATGCTTGTATGCTTCAGCCTGTGTCCAACTCCTCCAAAACTTGGGCTCCAGCACAGGTGTAACAGATTGCTGTATAAACAAAGCTTGCATACCAGAGCAACAAAAGGGGAGCATCGTGTAGCATTTAAACCGTGAATTTACTAATCACGCTGCTCACCAAATATGAACAAAAATGGGTATGACCACAAACGCACACATATCCACAAGATTTTCCACCGTGACCAGAAAATATCCACCCCAAAATGTTTTCCACCACCAGATATATTGCTGCCCAGCATATATCATGCCAGCTGAAAATAGGTGATGTCCCTGTTATGTAAGCTGTGTCTATACAGCAATCTGATACACCTGTGGCAGAGCCCAAGTTTCAGAGGAGCTGGACAGAGGCTGAAGAGGATCTAAAGGGGAATATTTGTTTGAATGTTAAACCTTGATGATAGCTGCCTAGCTATTGAAATCCCTGCTGACTTTTATAATTTTTTATGTTCATGAACACGGTGTCAGTGATTCACAAATGTTCCAAAAGGAAAGTAATAAATATAATGATATGAGGATTAGACCCAGATATGTTGAGGAGTACAAGATCAGGGGAAAAATACCCAAGGAGGATGCTGTGTCACTTACAAGGGGAAATTAGATCATCAGTGTTTGGGGCCCATGGTCAAATAATTGGCTGTTTTTTTCTTTTTTTTTTTTAAAGGCCTCTAAAGTACTCTAGAACATGAATGCTCAGGGTCTAGTTAATGCTATAGAACCACCAGGTGTGTTGAGTTCAGATAAATGGGAAGTAAAACTTCATCACATAATGGTGGGTTTTAAAATCGGGGGTCTCTCATAAAATGGTATATCTATAGAAGAAAAGGCAGAAGTCACTCTGCTACAGTAGACTTGGTGACAAGTCTACAGGAGACCAGCCAAGAGGCAGGAAATGGAATAGATGTTCTTGGAAGCATGATGGGTCATGCATTGTGTAGATAAGGGTAACGTGCAAGATTTTGAAAAGCTGTGAAATACTCCCCAAGTTAACTACACCTTGTAATTAGAAGCTGCAAGGGAGAAGTAAGAAAAACAGTCTGCCTTGCAAAGCAGCATGAAGAAACCTGTAGCATTGAGAAAAACAGCACAGTGACAGCAATACAGTTTCTTTCTGTAACTTCACAAAGGACAGAGGGCTTAGTCATGAAGGGTCTGCCACAAGAGAATAGCAATGTTTCGGAACAGGACATAAGGAAAAAAAAAGGACAATGTCCTGGGGTGGAATAAAGACTACCATTGGGAGGAAGAAGGCTTTAACTCTTTCGCTGCCAGGTCCTGTGCTCCACTTTTAAACTCTGCTGGTCATACCATTTTTGCAATTTTTCCATTGCTTTTTTATTTTTCCCTTACAGCTTTTTTCTGAAAGCACATAACCAGTAGAATAAAAATAAAGTGCTACTGATTTTTAGGGCACAATGATATTTGCGCAAATGTTTATCAAAACAATATTTTCTCTAAAAATACACAAATCATTATTAGCAGATAAAAATGAGAAATTTTACAAAATTCCTACTAAATATAAAAGCTAACCTGTATGAGTGAAAATAAATATTTGTAAATTTTAAATTGTGCCTTATTGCAAAATGGTGAAAATCAAAACAAACATACGAAAAAAAAAAAAATTAAAAATCCAAAATTGACAATTTTCACAATTTGGAGGTTTTCATTTTTCCACTTAAAGCTTTCAGAGTTTCTTAAAGACCCCCCCCCCCCCCCCCAATCATATTTTCTGAGAGCACATGATCTGTAGTATAAAAAGAATGTGCTACTGATTTTTAGGGCCCGGGCGATATTTGCGCAAATGTTTACCAAAACAATATATTCGCTAAAAATTCTCTAAAATCATTATTAGCAGATATAAACACAGCAAAATTTACAAAACTTCTGCTAAATGCCTACAAAATATAAATGCTTAACCTGCATTGAGTTAACAATAAATATTTGCAAATGTTAAATTATGCCTTTTTGCAAAATGGTAAAGATTGAATGTATGCAAAAAATGTAAACCAAATTTCTCCAAAAAATCTGGAGGTTTTAATTTTTCATTTACAGCTTTCAGAGTTTGTAAAAGACCCCCAAACTATACATCTTCTGAAAGCAGAGGACAGTAGAATAAAAGGAAGGTGCTACTGATTTTTAAGGCCCTGCGATATTTGTGCAAATGTTTATTTTTTTTCGCTAAAAATCCACTAAAATCATTAGCAGCAAATGCAAACACTTTTGCAGAATTCCTGCTAAATTCCCTCTAAATATAAAAGCTAAACCTGAACTGAGTTAATAAAAAATAATTTGCAAATTTTAAAATGCGCCTTTTTTCAAGAAATGGTGAAAATTGGACGTACGCAAAAATTGCTCTAAAAAATCTGGAGGTTATTTTATTTACAGCTTTCAGAGTTTGTAAAAGATGCTACTGATTTTTAAGGACCTGCAATATTTGTGCAAATGTTTATCAAAACAATATTTTCGCTAAAAATACACTAAAATCGTTAATAGTAGATTCATACATGGCAACATTTTTAAAATTCCTACTAAATATAAAAGTTAAAATTGTATCGAGTTAATAAATATTTTTTTGTGAAAACTGAAGGTGTGCAAAACAGTAAGACTCCTTTCACACTGGAGGTGTTGTTCAGGCACTACAGCGCTAATAATAGCGCCTGCATAGCGCCTGAAAAAAGCCTCAGCTGCAAACCCAGTGTGAAAGTCCGAGTGCTTTCACACTGGGGCGCTGCACTGGCAAGGCGTCACAAAAAGTCCCGCCAGCAGCTTCTTTGCAGTGGTGAAGGTGTATTCACCGCTCCTGCCCATTGAAAACAATGGGGCAGCGCTGTGATACCACCGGCAAAGTGCCGCTGCAGCTGCGTTTTGCGGGCGGATTTAACCCCTTTTCGGCCGATAGCGGGGGGTTAAATCTGCCCCGCTAGCAGCCGAATAGCGCTGCTAAAACGCCGGTAAAGCGGCGCTAAAAATAGCGTCGCTTTACCGCTGACGCCCATTACGGCTCTGTGTGAAAGGGGTCTTAATAAAAACAATTTAATCCAAAAAGCAGGAGGTTATCATTTTTCCCTTACAGCTTTCAGAATTTGTATAAGACCCCACACAAACCATAGATTTTCTGAAAGCACATAACCTAGAGAATAAAAAACGTGCTACTGATTTTTTTTGGGCCTCGCAATAATTGAGCAAATGTTCATCAAATCGCTATTTTCACTAAAAATACACTAAAATCATTATTAGTGCACACAAACACAACTTACAAAATTCCTGCTAAATTGCTATTAAAACATTGTTCACATGTGGCATTCTAAAGTGTATACCCCTGGAGGGCCATGTTTACCTGGGTGCACAACCTCAAACGCAGACAGCGTGAGCTCAGGGACATACACCCGGACCCACTGTACATGGGCGTCAAATTGGGAGCAATGGTGCTGTTCGTGCAGTTGCTACATCCCAAATTACATCAATGGGACTGCCTGCACAGGGATGCACGGAACACCTGTGCATCCCTGTACAGGTAAAGCCAGCTTTGCAGAAGTGTACGCTGTGTATGCCCTGTGTGAACAAGGCCATGACCCTTTCACACAAGTAGACCGATCCAGTCCACCTGTAAGTTTTTCATGCGGACCCGATTGGACCACCCATTGTTCTCTATGGGAGAGGAGGCTGTAAACGGAAATGTATCCGTTTACTACTGCCTGAATTTGATCCGATCCACCAAAAACAGACGGATGGGGTTCCCCATTCGTCTAGCAGATCGGATGACAATCAGATGGAAACAGACAGGCGGTCCGCTTTCATCCAACCGCCGCATAGAGAACAGCGGGGAACAGTGGACAGATCCCCTGCTGAGAAGGCAGGTCTGCTTGACAGAGTCTGCTCCATGTGAAAGGTGCCTTACTATGTTTTTTCTTTTTACTTTACATTTTTTTTGTATTTGGTGAGATATCAGAGGTATAAACAGACCCCTGTCATCTCTTTTTTGAGACAGAGAAAGGGACTGAAGACAGGTCTCTTTCTCTGCAGCAAATTACTAAGGAGTCTGTGTAGAGACTCATATTCATTCATAAAATGGACACATAGTAAACACGCTTTACTATGCTCAGTTATCAATGGACATAGAAGCGATCTGTAATAATCACTGCCTGTGTCCATTTTAGTAAAGGGTGGGGGTTGGTAAACACATGCTTACCTAGCCCCACCCCCCAGCCCAAACTTCACCTGCCACTGCCAACCCCCCCCCGCCCCCACTCTCCAACCTGACAGCTTGCCAGAGCAGGAGGAAATGCTGCCCAGCAGAGGTGAATCAGAGATGCAGGGGCCATTGCGAGGGGTGACACAGTTTGATTCACTTTAAGCCCTGGCATTATGTGTTTTTTTTTTTAATTCATTAAAGTGTATTTTTTCCGAAAAAAACGCTGAGCAAAAACCGTGCGACATAAAAAAATTCAACTACCGCCATTTTAGTCTACTTGACCAAAATAAAAAAAAAAAGATGTATTTGGGGATTCGGAGTACTTTTCTAGCAAAAATACAGATTTTTACTTATTTAAACAACAAATATCAGAAAAAGGCTTCTGCACGTTAACCACTTCAGCCCAGGAAGGATTTGCCCCCTTCCTGACCGGGCCATTTTTTGCGATACTGCACTGCGTTGCTTTAACTGACAATTGCTCGGTCATGCAAAGTTGTACCCAAACAAAATTAATGTCCTTTTTTTACCCACAAATAGAACTTTATTTTGGTGTTATTTGATCATCTCTGCGGTTTTTATTTTTTGCGCTATAAGCAAAAAAAAGAGCGTCAATTAAAAAAAATAATATTTTTTACTATAATACATATACCAATTTAAAAAAAAAAATGTCTTCCTCAGTTTAGGCCGATATATATTCTTCTACATATTTTTGGTAAAAAAAAAAAAAAAATCGCAATAAGCGGATATCAATTGGTCTGCATAACAGTTATAACGTTTACAAAATAGAGGATAGATTTAAGGCATTTTTATTTATTTATTTATTTATTTTTTACTAGTAATGGCGGCGATCTGCGATTTTTATCAGGAATGCAACATTGCGGCGGACAGATCAGACACTTTACACTATTTTGGGACCACTGATATTTATACAGCAATTAGTGCTTTAAATAGCCACTGATTACTGTATAAATGTCATTGGCAAGGAAGGGGTTAATACTAGGGGGCAATAAAGGGGTTAACTGTGTTCCCTTGGTGGTTTCTAACTTTGGGGGGGGGGGGGACTGACTAGGGAAGGAGACTGATCGGTGTTCCTATATACTAGGAACACATGATCTGTCTTCTCTCCCCTGACAGGACGTGGATGTGTGTGTTTACACACACATCCCCGTTCCTGCTCTGGCAGGAGGGATCAGGAGTGCAACGGTGGATATCAGGGACGCCAGGCACGTGCACGGGCTCCTCAGTGACGTAATGCGCCCCCTAATCCCCTTTACAGCGGCTGCCGTACATCTACGGCAATTCGCAAAGGGGAGCTATTCTGCCGGGGGACTGGAAGCGGTTAATGGAAGACTAGGGCCATTCTGGGAATTTGTCTTATCACACATTCTAAGGCATCCACACAAAAGAGCAGTGTAGGAACTGCTTAACTGTTCAGTCAAGGCATGGTCATGGAATACAGGATTGTGTTGATTGCTCATTACCCTAGTCTAGTTAGCTGCAGTTTAATATACTGAAATCGCAGTGACAGCTGGGCCTGCAAAAGTAGAGAAAGCCTTTAAGAGTGACTCAAACTTAGTATCTGCAGAACCTTTGAATGAAAGGACATCTTCAGTTTAGTAAAGTAAGATGTTAGTTTAAGAATGAAACAGTAGGATCTACTACTGGAACCAACAATTTTTTTAAATGAACTCTTTTTCCACTGGACAGAGTTCGGCAAAGATTTTTGGAGGGGGTGAAGATAATTTCTGGAGTGCGTAAACCATCAAAGATTACCCATTCTATTTGTTCATGAACGGGGAATGTCTTTATAGATTTTGCAGGAACTTTGTTCCTAACGAGGCATAGCAAAGTGCAGAAGAATAGATGGTAGTCCCCATCTATATGCACTTCTTGTAATGTTGTATTAGAAGACCTCAAAGGAGTTCATTAAAAAGATGATTGAAGATAAAATAATAATCTAGTTAAGCTAAGAGTGATTCCTCTGTAAGGGAGAAGAGGTTCATCACCTTAGGACATCAGAAAAAAGAAAAAAAAAGACTCATGAAATAAGGTAGGGTTATAGGGGAGGTGCCCAGACAGCATGTCCTCGCCCATCACCTGAAGCTACAAACGTATAACCCAGGGTTCTATAAATACTCAGCCTGTGTCCTGTACTGTGCAGCTAAGATAGAAAGTATCTTATTACACCTGTATGTCGAGGTAACATGTACTGTGCTATGGTAGCCCACTCATTTTGAATAGGCCTACCTGCGCACCTTGTAGTTCGTTGAGAACTACAAGCTGTTAGCCGCAATGGCTGACGTTAGTTGTAGTCCATTCAGAACTCTGAATCAACATGGCTGTGTGGGCAGAGCAGCACTGTTTTGTTTGAATTGTGACAATGGATGCGGGGGGGGGATCCCCCTGTCTGCTGTCAGAATGTAGGACCAACTGGGTCAGGGTGGCAGCAGGTGATTTAGTAACATGTTAGCCCTTAAATATGGGTGTAACATGTTACCAAAGGTGAACCTATCCTTTAAAAAATAATTTCTGTAGAAAGGCGGTTTAAATAAACTAAATGTATACTTCCTTTAAAACCAGCGAGAAAATCATGCATTTAAATAATGGGGACCCAGGCAAGCTATATGCTCAAATGTGTTTTTAGAAAAGTAAATAAACTACCTTGTTTGCGCTTTCTGTAGGATCACCACATAGTTTCTTCAACAACTTGGTTAATCTGCTGAAACTCTGAAGTAATGAACAATGAGGAATATCAAGAGCACACAACTCCAGCATATAGGTAATCTGATAAAGAAAAATAGCATTTTAGTTAATGTGAGTAAATCAGCATACAACTAATAAATACAATTACAATTAGTCTTACCAGCTGACGGGTTGCCATGGCAAATACAGAATCATTCAACTTTCCAGAGATCTCCTTTCCACTGCATTGACTCAGCAGATACTCCAGAACATCTTTAGTGTCCGACAGGAAAAGGTCAATATCTAGAAAAACATACTAATTGGAAATTTATCTGCAAAATACACAAGCAACAGTGCTGTTTGCAGAAATGTAAAGCCATGGCACAATACAATGCTGTATTCAGATAAGAAATGGTATCACCTATTCTTAAAATGTCAGTAAACGCAATAAAAGTCTGTATAAGACAATAAGAAACATAACACTTTAAACCAGGGATGCCCAACGACTGACCTGCGGCACCCTCCGATGTGGCCAACGACCACCTGCTCTAGGATGGCAGGTTGGCAAGCCAAGATCACAGGTTCCCAGTTGGCCATCCCAGAGCATCAGTGTGAAGAATGGAGCCGGTAGTAGAAGAAGCATGTATCTGCAGTAGAAAGCAGAGCCAATGCTTCCGGTATAGCGCCAGATCCTGTCACAGACGAAGCGGTACCAAATGCACTCCACCTCCGAGGACAGCGGCCATCAGCCATGCCCGCCCTGGGGAGCAGCAGCAGCCACCAGCCATACCCGTTTTTTTTAAACTGACTCACAGGTGCAGTGCACCTGTGGGTTACCTGCACAGAGTCAGACTTCTGTTATTACCTACAGGTTTTGTGCACTTTCAGACAGTGCACCACACCTGCAAGATATAATAGAATTATATGGCAAAGTGCAGCTAACCTGCAGGAAAGCCACATATACACTGTGCAAGACTCGCGGTGGGGGTAAACCACAGAGCATTCGTGTGAAAGCAGTCTTAACCACTCATGGCCCGGCAGCTCTTTGAAGTGGAATACTGTTATGGCAGCAGCTGGCTGCCATAACCCTGGTATCCACTTCTTCAGCTGGTGGTCCGCTTTAGGATAAAAGTGGTCTCAGTGGCGGATTCGCCGCAAGATCACTTTTATTGGTGGCAGAAGAGGGCTCTCCGGTGCCCCCCGCCGCTTACCGGAGCCGCCGGCAGCGGTGGAGGCAACCGGGGCCTGTCCCCTGCTCAGCATGGAGCTGAGTGAGGGGAAGATGGCCTCCACCTGACTCATACCACCGCAGGGCCGAAACTACGTCAATGTCACTTCGGCCCATAACTCTTAAAGGGACATTTTCTTTATTTTTTTCAAACTACATTTTTTTTTTATTGCATTTTAGTGCACATATGAGATCTGAGGTCTTTTTTGACTCCAAAAAGGTGTCTTCAAGAGGTCCTGTCATGCTAGGGATGTTTACATTCCTTGTAATAGGAATAAAAGTGACACTTTTTTTTTTTTTTTTTTTTTTTTAAGAACAGGTGTAAAAATAAAAAGTAAAATAAATAAGAAAAAAAATTTTTTTTTTTAAAGCACCCTGACCCGCCGAGCTCGCGCACAGAAGTGAATGCACATGTCAGTAGCACCCAAATACGAGAACGGTGTTCAAACCACACAAGTGAGGTATCACCGCGATCGTTAGAGCTAGAGCAATAATTCTAGCCCTAGACTTCCTCTAACTCAAAACATGCAACCTGTAGAATTTTTTAAATGTAATGCAATCTTGAAGGATAATCATCTTTCTTGATATAAAAAAAAATTGGGCTAACTTTACTGTGGTCTTATTTTTTAATTCAAAAAAGTGTATTTTTTTTTTCAAAAAAGTGCGCTTGTAAGACCACTGCGCAAATAGGTGTGACAAAGTATTGCGGTCCACCTGTCTATTTTTCAGGCTTACCCAATCTGACCCTCCACTGACCTCTATGGAGCGGCAGATATAAAAGGATTTGTGTTTTGTTTACACCCGCATACCTATAATCCGATCCGCAAAAAAAAAAAACAAAAGGGGATCCGTCCCCTTCCGTCTGGGCGGATAGGATTGGAGGGCACAGAGTAGAGTGTGCTGTGTCCATGTCTGCTCTGCATATGTGGAGTGGACACGAACCTGTCTCCGCCTGCTCCGCTCACTGTGGCCAGAGACTGGTTGCTAAGTTGCTTAAGTGGCCCCACGCTCGTGGAATGGTGCCAAACTTTGGTCCCCAAAGGCGATGCTTTAAAAACATTTACTGGTAACATGTTTTGAGTTACAGAGGAGGTCTAGGGCTAGAATTATTGCTCTCACTCTAACTTTCACCGTTTTCATATGTGGGCGGTTCTTGCGTATGTGTTCTTCTGTGTGCGAGCACGGGGACAGGGGCACATAAAAAATTTTTTTTTTTAATTATTGTTAATTTTACTTTCAATTTTTTAGTTTGACCCTTTAAAAAAAAAAAAAAATGTTGATCACTTTTATTCCTATTAGAAGGAATGTAAACATCCCTTGTAATAGGAATATGGCATGATCAGTCCCTCTTTACAGTGGGATATGGGGTCAATAAGACCCCACATCTCACCTCTAGGCTGGGACAGCTGAAATGAAAAAAAAAAACACAAAAACACAATCTCAGATTCCCAGCCGATGAAGCGCCATTTGTTTGAATGCAGAGGACGGGCGTGACGTCATAACATCTAGCCCGGCCTCCGAACGATCAAAGAGAGGGTGGCGGGAGGGGGGGACGTCCCCTATCACCAGCCATGATCATTCTTATGGTGCAGGGAATCGCCATCCGAAAAAGACAATATATGAATGATGCCTGTAGCTGCAGACATCATTCAGATATACCCCCTCAAAAGTCAAGGACGTCATATGACGGCCAGCGGGCGGGAAGTAGCTAAGCAGCCTTAGGCTAGGTTCACACATGTCCAGTGCGAATTTCCCCTCAATTTTCACTGCAAATCTCAAAAGCAGCTAATCCGCTGCGATTTAGATGCGGTGCAGATGCTAATTTTTGGAACCGGCGTCTTTAATATTAGCTGGTTAAGTAGCGGGCCGGGAAGCCGACCGCCGCATCCTTAACAATGGATGACATGCTTCATGCTAACAGCTGAGCAGTTAAAAAAACAGAAAAACGAAAAAAAAAAAAAAAAAAAAACCTTGCCATCAATAAAAAAAAAAAAAAAAAAAAAAAAAAAGGCGAAAAAAATGGCATGGGGATCCCCCCAATCCATACCAGGTGGAAACCCCACGCCTCAAAAATAAAAAGTCTAGCGGTCCACCAAAAAATCCATACGTGACCCTCACCCGAGCATGCATCCTGGCAGAGTGAGCCCCCCGAACCAGGCCACTTTTCCTCAACATGGGGGGTGCTTGGGGCAGTGGGGGCTCTGCTGCACCCCCCCTCACCTCAAAGCACCTTGTTCCAATGTTGCAATAGAAGGTGCCCAAGGGATTGTATAGGCATAGGAGATAGACCAGATATACAAAAAGGTATAAAGAAGTAAAAAAGTACAAAATGTATTTAGGTACGCATAATAATAGAATTAATGCACAGGTAGAAACACCTTTAAAAACAATCTAAAAAGGACACAATAAATGAACAGCAAATAGTTCTTAAAACACACACATGATCTCAAACGGCATCAAATAGGGTGTGTAATTACAATATACCCGACATGTTTCGGAAAATTGGATGTAGTACTTAATTCCTTCTTCAAGGGCTGAATTGAGACAGGTGTATCACCAGGGTTCATCAATCTGATGACCCTGCCGATCACCTGATAGTCATCATTTTCACCCATTGGATACCTGCCCATGTTGATGGGTGGTACCTTCCACTTAGTTTCCTTTATTAGACAGGTAAGCTCATGGCCATTTTGCTGCACAGCCAGGATTGCATATGCGCTCCACACCATTGTAATCTATGCAGACTACTAAGACAGGTGAGAACCCACTGGATCGTTTATCCTTCTCTTGCTTTACTATGGTACAAAGCATTGCTCTATATTTGACATTTCCCGAATATTGTGGAGGGTTGTCTTAGTGATGCATCTGCATGTCCGTCTTTGCTTAATATGCTGATTCAAGGACATAGCTCTGAACTTTTTTCTGGTCCTATCCTGCCACTTTACTGATTTCTGTCCCTTTCTTTTGTGCTAGATTTTTGTCTCCCAATTTTTTGGTTGATCCTTGGAGTGCTGTACAGCGACATGAATGCTGCTGTCCCTAACTATACAGATAACCTGCTCATATTGTCTCTTTGTGTGGATTCACGTATTACTAAATTCCGCGAGGCTTTCACATATAGTCTTTACTGGTGAACCCCCGTAGTTCTGAGATTGTGCAACGGAGCAAGACATGAAGGCGGAAGCCCCGCTTCTATATGCCTTCTGATGTGTAAGAAGATACGAACTAGGTGAGTATCACTTTTCTCCACTGATTGTTAGCAATGCTGCAAAAAACTGCTGTGTTTTATATACCCACATATTTACTGTGCATTATGTATTATTTGCGTTTTTTTTTTCTTTTGCTATTAGAAAAAAACAGTGTATCTCAATTCAGCCATTGAAAGAGGAATAAAGTACTACACCCAATTTTCCGAAACATGTCGGTTATATTGTAATTACACACCCTATTTGATCCCGTTTGAGATCACGTGTGTGTTTTAAGAACTATTTGCTGTTTATTGATTGTGTCCTATTAGATTGTTTTTAAAGGTGTTTCTACATGTGCATAAATTCTATTGTGTGTGTATCTAAATACATTTTGTACCTTTTTACTTCATTATACCTTTTTGTATATCTGGTCTCCTATGCCAGTACAATCCCTGGGGTACCTTCCTTTGCAAATTTCTCCAATTGAGATGTGGCATAGGTTTCAAGCTCTGAAACTCATTAGTGGTTTCTCCAAATAATTTTTCTTGTTCCCATTTTGGGGACGAGGGGCTCTTCTCCACAACCCTGGCCAGTGGTTGCAGGTATCTGCGGGCAGCAGGCTTATGGAAATCTGGAAGCCCCCTTTAAACAAGGAGGCCCCCAGATGCCGGAATCCCGAACCCCTCGCCCCCCACCAATGTATTGTACCCCTACTCATTCACCAAAAAGACTGTCAAAAAGAAAAACAGACATTTTTTGGCAATTCCTTCATTAAAAAAAAAAAAAAAAGTGACATTGCTGGGTGGCCCTGCCCCTTAGCTATTTAGGGACTTTCAGACAGAAGAAGCCTTAGCCTCGAGCATTTTTTTTTTTTTTAAATCGGGTTGGCGGTGGTGTCGGGCATCACGATTGAGAATGGGTCTATACCAGAGGACATGTTTTTTTTAAACTCCTTCAGATCCGCGCTATAGCCGAATGACGGCTACAATGCGGATCTGCTTTGCCGGGAGTTCGTCTATTGACGTCCACCTCTTTCTAGGCGCGCGCTGTGATCACCCTGGCCCCTTACCACGTGATAAGCTGTCAGCCAATGACAGCTGATCACGTGCTGTAAACAGAGGATCTGTAATCTTTTTTTTCTCCTTACGCTGACAGTGTGAGGAGAAAAAAAAGCTGATCACGGCTGCTGTTTGAAGGGACATTGGTCCTGAAGAGGAAGAGCCTCTGTGCCCACCAGTGCCAGCAATCATTGCCATCTATCAATGCCCACCAGTGGTGCCAATCAGTGCCACCTAGCAGTGCTGCCTATCGGTGTCACCTACCAGTGCCGATCAGTGCCCATCACTGCCACCCATCAGTGCCCTTCAGTGCCAACCATCAGTGCTCCCCAGTGCCACCTCATCAGTGCTGCCTCATCAGCGTACATCAATGAAGGAGAAAAATTACCTGTTTGCAAAATTTATTAACAAAATATAAAACGGTTTTGTATTTTTTTTTTTTTTTTTAATGTGGTCTTTTTTAATTTTAACAAAAAATTAAAAACCCAGAGGTGATTAAATACCACCAAAAGAAAGCTCTATTTGTGGGAGAAAAAATTATAAAAATTTTATTTGGGTACGGTGTTGTATGACCGCGCAATTGTCAAAGAATGACAGTGCTAAAAGCTGAAAATTGGTCTGGGCAGGGGGGGGGTTTAGGTGCACAGTAAACAAGTGGTTAATAAAGGAATTTTTTAAAACTGTCTGTTTTTATTTCTATTTCCTAACCTGCCAGGCTGCATGCTCAGATAAGGGTCTGGCATAGATTTTATTTTAATTTTGGTTCCCCTCAAAATCCATACCAGACCTAAGGGTCTAGTATAAATTGGGTGGGGACCCATAAAAGTTGTCTTTTTCATTTTGGCCTGGTATGGATTTGTTTTCGGATCAAATTCATGTTCAAAACTGATCAGATATGTGATTCAGATGCGATCCCATAGAAGGCAATGAGCCTGGAATTTGCATCTGAATCGCACCACAGAAAAAGCACAGAACTTTTTTTTTCAACTCGCAGCAAATTCACACTGTTGCTGCACCGCACATATGTGAACCAGCTCCATAGAAAAGGCTGATCGGTTCACGTCATGCAAATCGGATGCAGTTCAAAACTCATCCAATTTGCATATATGTGAACGGAGCCTTAGTCTTGCTAAAGGAGCTGCTAGCAACTGTCCTTTGGGGGGCAGCACCGCAAGCCTCTTATAGTTGTGTCATGTATGAGGGTAGCTAGCAGGGAAAAGCCCTATGTCAATCATCCCTGCTGAAGCTGCCTCACAACCGGAGTCAGATTGTCAATTTGGGCAGAAAGCAGGGGGAGGAGATGTTGGTGATCCTGCTGGAGCACAGTAGCAAGCTGACAAAAAAAGAAAAAGAGTCACATGGGGTGGTTTCCGGAGCAGAAACTAGGAAGTGAAAGGCTTCTTAAAGGGCAAAATGGAAGAACATGGACAGAGTTTGCAATGAAGGATACCCATGATTATCTGCTATTTTGTTTCCACTTTGAATAGGGAAATCCATGGGCATGGATATATAAACCAATTTATTCAGTTCAAAATAGAAATGAAAGGCAAAACATTTGTTTGTGTGTGTGCATATAAACACACACACACACATACATATATACATAATATATATACAAAGTGGCACATAATTGTGAAGTGGACGGAAAATGAAGAAAAGTTTTCAAAGTTTTTTATTAGAAGTCACCTAATAAGTAGATAGAGTTCACCTGTGTGTAATTTAATCTCAGTATAAATACAGCTGTTCTGTGGAGCCCTCAGAGGTTTGTTAGAGAACCTTAGTGATCAAACAGCATGAAGGCCAAGGAACACACCAGACAGGTCAGGGATAAAGTAGTGGAGAAGTTTAAAGCAGGGTTAGGTTTTAAAAAAAAAAATATCCCAAGTTTTGAACAGCTCACGGAGCACTGTTCATTCCACCATCTTGAAAAAAACAACAAAAAAACAAAAAAAAAAAACAGTATGGCACTGCAAACCTACCAAGACATGGCTGTTCACCCAAACTGACAGGCCGGACAAAGACAGCATTAATCAGAGAAGCAACCAAGAGGGCCATGGTAACTCTGGAGGAGCTGCAGAGATCCACAGCTCAGGTGGGAGAATCTGTCCACAGGACAACTATTAGTTGTGCACCCCACAAATCTGGCCTTTATGGAAGAGTGGCAAGAAGAAAGTTATTGTTGAAAGAAAACCATAAGATGTCCCATTTGCAGTTTGCGAGAAGCCATGTGGGGGACACAGCAAACATGTGGATGAAGGTGCTCTGGTCAGATGAGACCAAAATAGAACTTTTTTGCCTAAAAACAACACACAATGTGTGGCAGAAAACTAACACTGCACATCACCCTCAACACACCATTCCCACAATGAAACATGGTGGTGGCAGCATCGTGTTGTGTGGGATGCTTTTCTTCAGCAGGGACAGGGAAACTGGTCAGAGTTAATGGGAAGATGGATGGAGCCAAATACAGGGCAATCTTAGAAGAAAACCTGTTATGGGGCGTACACACGGTCGGACTTTTCAGCTACAAAAGTCCAACAGCCTGTCCGACAGACTTTCGACGGACTTTCGACGGACTTTCTAACGAACAGACTTGCCTACACACGATCACACAAAAGTCAGTCGAATTCTTACGTGATGACGTACACCGGACTAAAATAAGGAAGTTGATAGCCAGTAGCCAATAGCTGCCCTAGCGTGGGTTTTTGTCCGTCAGACTAGCATACAGACGAGCGGATTTTTCGACCGGACTCGAGTCCGTCGGAAAGATTTGAAGCATGTTTCAAATCTAAAGTCCGTCGGATATGAGGCTGAAAAAGTCAGTTGAAAGTCCGGAGAAGCCCACACATGATCGGATTACCAGCCAGCTTTAGTCCGTCAGCGTCCGTTGGACTTTTGTAGACGAAAAGTCCGACCGTGTGTACGCGGCATTAGAGTCTGCAAAAGACTTGAGACTGGAGCGGAGGTTCAACTTACATCAGGACAACGCCCCTAAACATACAGCCAGACCTACAATGGAATGGATTATATCAAAGCTTATGTGTTAGAATCGCCCAGTCAAAGACCAGACCTAAAATGAATGGAGAATTTGTGGCAAAACCTGAAAATTTCTGTTCACAGACGCTCACCATCCAGTCTGACAGAGCTTGAGCTATTTTGCAGAGGAATGGACAAAAATGTCAGTTTCTCTAGATGTGCAAAGCTGGTAGACATACCCAAATAGACTTGCAGCTGTAATTGAAGTGAAATGTGGTTCTACAAAGTATTTACATATTTGTAAAAAATGTTGAAAACAATTTATTAATTTTCCTTCCACTTCACAATAGAGATTATTAAGTACTGTAGTTTGTCGCCATTCACAGCTACACCCCCAGTTTTAAGAGGGTGTGCAAACTAATGCAACCACATTATTTTAGTTTTTTATTTTTACTTCCCCCTCTAAAAGATTTCAGTTTGTTTTTCAATTGAATTGTATACAGTTTATACACATATATATATATATATATATATATATATATACATACATATATATATATATATATATATATATATATATATATATATATATATATATATATATATATATATATATATATATATATATATATATAGTGATATATACATACATACTCGCCTAGGCAAACGTGCAATGTCCTTTCTTTGCCTATTGGGATATGCACATCACATATCCCAGTAGGCAAAGCGCTTCATGCAAAGGAGGAAGGGGGCAGGCCTAGTGCCACATCATCAGAAGGTATGCCAGCTAAACCATGAAGAGCCGACTAGCCTTTTGATGATGTCATATTCAATATGGTGGCGCGGGGACCGAGAGGTGGCAGAGAACCAGAAGATCTCAGTGGGACAAAGCAGGATACCCTGGGCAGTTGAGTATCGGTAATGGAAGCAACAGACCACCTTGTAAATAAGGGGGGGGGGGGGGGGGGGAGTGTGGTGAGCGAAGATCCCCTTTAACAGCACCATGACTTGGTTAATCTGACGATAACCATCACTTATTTGCCTACCTAAAATATGTTTCCGTCTTTTTACAGAACACATAGGCTGACAGACTTACAAATGTGATCATCATGTCATAGCTGTTATCGTGATTATCGTTGGGGGAATCTGCTTGTGATCGACCTGCAGACACATTCTGAGAATAAGTCTGAAAATTCACAATTTGAGAACTTTAATGTGAACCCCATTGAAATCAATTCTCTCCATTTTCAAGGCCAAAAGGACTGTCAAACAAAGGGTATAAGAAATTGGGCATGGCCAGGGAGAACATGTACCAAGGCAAAAAAAAAATAGAAATATTAAACAGCGTTTGGAAGGAAGCAACTAAGCCTAAGTTTAGTCAAGAATTAAAAAAAAAAAAAAAAGAAAAAGCCAGCACATCACACTGACTGCAAGTAATGTCCGATGTTTTTTATTTTTTAAAACCTAGGTTTTAATGTAAATCATTAAAGTAGTAAGAGGCATAATATTACAGTTCATTTACATTTTAAAACATTAATGTTTTACTTTTAGAAGATAGATACAAAAAACAAAAACTCACATTTAACTACCAAATCTCTTGCCATTAGCCGGGACGTTGCGTCTTCCCTCTTTAACTGACAAAAGCACCAAGATAGAAGACTGCCTTGCACTGCCCAAAACAATGAATGGAGTATTGTGCCACATTCTCCTTGGGAATCATGTAGAACCAGCATTTTACACTAGAACAAAAAAAAAAAAAAAAAAAAAAAAAAAAAACCCATTAACAAAACAGTGTGTACATTACTTAAACCCAACTCTTAGAGAACAAAAAAATAAAAATATATAACAAAATCACCCTCAGAGTGGGGTTCCCTTTGCACTACAAGGGTCTTTCAAACAGGCAAACTAAAGCATATGCCCCTGCGATGGCTATTTTTGCCCGCACAGAGATGCACAGTTGTTCTGAGCATCCCCGTGTAGGCAATCCTATTCATGTCAAATGGGACACAGTGGCTGCATGAACACAGCTGTTGAATGCCTGCGTGGGGATGTATGGAACCCCTGGGAATCCCCATGCAGGCATACATAACCCTCACATGGGCATTCATTTAAGAACATTTAAGTACGCCTATGTGAACAAAGCCTGTCACCTGTCTTCCTACTCCGGCTGGCTCCAGCCCTCATATCCTTTGCCTGAAGCTCTGATCTTTGGGCGGAGCCTTGGCATCACGTACAATACAAGGACAATAACCCTGTATGTATGCTAAGATTGGAGTGCAACCGCGAAGCTGAAGCTCGTAATATACTAGATCTCCTTAATTCTCTGTCCCTTGACTAAACAAAAATTTAAGCCTTGCAAAGTGTGTGGGAGGAAATTGTATTTTTTCATTTTCCTAGAGCTGGGCTTTAACAACAAAGAGAAATCTATAATGGCAAAAATAGTACAGTTCAGCTTCAGCTTCTTTATAAAAAGTTGACGTTTAGTGCTACATTAAAGTGGTTGCAAACCTTAAAAAAAAAAAAAAAAAAAAAAAAACATTAAACTTCTACCTGGTACAGTAAAGGATCCCTAGTCATCTGTGCCCAGCACTGAAAAATCCTGTCCTCTTTCTAGCTGGGTTAAAAAGCTGACACGAGTAAAATTTGTGTTGCCACACCCCTGCTGCTGTGACTGACATATGACATATTTCTCTCATCATTTCACATGAGCATGAGAGCAGGGGGAGTGTGTCCAGCTTTATAGCACCTGATCGCTCCGCTCCCCCTACCACCTCAAGCTCTCCCAGGATTGGCTGCTCCTCACCTCATCATTATTGGCCATGCTGAAGTCATGTGGAACGTTCCCCGAGTTCGGATTGGCTGGTACTCGGGAGGGGGCATTTTCAGGGGGAAAAAAAAAGAAAGAAAAAAGTGTACTGCTTTGCTAGACAGACATTTTCTATTTTATCAAGCTGTATTTTCTGATTTCTATGGATCAGCTTGTCAAAAGCTACCAGCATCAGGAATTCTCATACACAAAAAGCGCAGGGTAGCTTTGGCATGCGTGCATTGAGGGGGCCGTGAGAACGCTCTTCGTGTGACATGCGCGCATGGTGAGGACTGCCGTGTGTGCACTTTCCTATGTCCGTACGCAAGGCTAAGCTGTGCAGCTTTGCTTGCCGGAAGGAGTGTAGAGATGGAAGAGAAGTCCTGTGACGTCACGCCTCCCAAGTTCCGGCATTGAGACTGCCCACCCATATCCAATGTTGACAGGGCTCATAAAGGAGCAGGGAACAAGAATCGGAAGGTAAAAATACATATATTAAATTTGGAGATGTGGGCGCATTACTATGGTACCTTTGTTTTATATTACATGCCCTGCGGGTTTACAACCACTTTAAACATCAAGACAGTTTTTGAATGAGGAGCTGTTTAAGATGTTATACCTACTGTAAAATCATTTTATAAAAATACATCAGGGAAAACCATTATGGTGGAATTAAGGCTCATCCCCTATGGGGCAAAGCACCAATCAAATGAAAACAAACCTCACTTCCATGGGAACCCTAAATGGTTCTAATATTAGACAGTTCAGCAGGGACAGGCCGAGATTTTAACCATGTGTGGGTAGGCTGAATGTACCCAAGTTGATCGGTCAGCTTGGGTACAACCAGCCTGTCCGATTTTACATGCGATTATTGCTAGCGGCTATTATAGCCTCAAGCATTAATCACTGTGTTGTCCTGTCAGGGACGGCTTCCCCCACACGGAGAACACAATGGCTTTGTGGGTTAGATGGGCTCCCCATCAACGTCAGTGTTGATGGGGATATCAAGTGATTTTCTTTCCTAAAACCCATGGTTGCAGGAAAAGAAATCGCTCCATCTATAGCCCGGCTTAAGTAGAAGACATGTTAAGGAGCTTTCAAGATCAAGCTATCAAAATTCCTCAGGCCACTTTCAAAGGAAGAGTACCTGTGGCCTCTTCATTGGCAGTACCTACCAGTCAGTATGTTCAGAACATCAGCGGCGAAAGTACACTGAAGTCACAATTCTGATGGAGATTTTTCCATGAGAGTACTAAACCAGTAATGAATAAATGATCAATATGACAGCTCATGAGCTTGCAACTCTAAAAAGTAGGTCAGCAAGGGTGGCTCTCATATTTCTAACACTATATAATCATGTGTCAAGGGAATATAAAAGAAATAAAAAAACAAAAGAATCAATATAGACCAAGTTGTCAGATCATGCTTTTAGATCTGAAAGTCATGTAAAGCCCATTCTTAATGCACACCCAAACTAATTATTATCCCCACAACTCAATATTATTAAGTGACAGCTATGGAATATGTACTATCAGAATATGTACCTCTCTAACGGCCATTGCCAGAAGCTTCTCCATGACTGAGAGAACTTGGCCAATTTCAAAATCAGTGGGAATGTCTGCATCCGGTAGAAATAAAAGTCCACTTGGATCCTGTTCACTAAAAGAAGAGAAATGAAATGCTTAATTTACAAATACATAAATACATAATTTGTTTTAAACTAGCATTGGAAACAAACACTGAATTTATGTAACTTTCAATTAAAATTATAATACGCGTAAATTCATTGTTTCGTTGTTAAGCCCAACTTTATGATGAAAAAAGCGTGGAATATCAACATTCAGAAGGCTTCTGTAGAATAGGTCAAATATAAAAACACAGGGGACTACCTGTGTCTATTACATTTGGCCCACAAATCTTATCCCTATTAGGAGCTACACACGGGCCAAGATCAAAGCGTTTGTTAACCCAAGAAAAAAAAATGGCTTCTGCTCCTTTAAAGCATGTTATATGACACAGTGCTTCTGCTGTGTCATTTGGTCCCCTGTACCACCTAAAAAAACCTGACTGATCCTGCCAGTTTCTGCCCTCCTCTATGTAAACTGACCACGCTGTATCATGGCTGCTGAGCCCTGACACTGCGGTCAGGTTTACGTGCCTCCATCATCCGCAGCCCTAGTCTGCGTCTCCTCTATGCTCCTGTGTCCTCCTCCCTGCCCTGCCTTGCCTGTCAGCTAGTGACAGTGCCGCCCCCTCCGCTCCTGCTGCTTGGATAACACTAACCTGTATACACCATCAGCACTGCCTCCTATTGCAGCCTCCACCTCTGTGTGCGATTTATAAAAATAAATGCTATGAAATTCCTAATTTCAGAGCCGAGATCACGATCACATGACCGGCCAACTCTCTCCTTTTCCCCTCCCGACGTCAGTGGGGGAATCTCGGCCCCTCCTGCTACATCTGTCAGGGGAGGAAAGGAGAAAATCGGCCGGTCATGTGATCGCGATCTTGGCTCCGAAATTAGGTATTTGCAGCATTTATTTTTATAAATCACACACAGAGGGGGACACTGCAATAGGAGGCAGTGCTGGTGGTGCAAACAGGTTAGAGTGGCTTATCCAACTTAAAAGAAAAAGGATTAGGGGTGTTAAAAAAAAAAAAAAAAAACAAAAACCCTCATCTGTAAACCTTTATCCCGTCAAACCATGACTGCCTATAGCAGTGATGGCAAACCTTGGCACCCCAGATGTTTTGGAACAAAATTTCCCATGATGCTGAACTACACTTCAGGGTGCATGAGCATCATGGGTAATGTAGTTCCAAAACATCTGGGGTTCCAAGGTTCGCCATCACTGGCCTATAGAATTTCTGCACTGACCACAGTGTTCATATTAATGCACTCAGCAATCTAAGATTTTGCCTCAGAAAAGTAAGCAATACTGATGTCCATTAGTAAATGCTAGGGCTTTCTGTGCTTAAAACCACTTAAAGACCAGCCTCGTTTTGGATTTTAGGTGTTTACAAGTTTAAAACAGGTTTTTTTGCTAGAAAATTACTTAGAACCCCCAAACATTATATATTGTTTTTTTTCTAACATCCTAGAGAATACAATAGCGGTCATTGCAATACTTTTTTTTGCACCGTATTTGCGCAGCGGTCTTCTAAGCGCACTTTTTTTGGAAAAAATTCACTTTTTTGAAAAAAAAAATAAGACAACAGTAAAGTTAGCCCAATTTTTTTTTATATTGTGAAATATAATGTTACGCCAAGTAAATTGATACCCAACATGTCACGCTTCAAAATTGCGCCCGCTCGTGGAATAGCGTCAAACTTTTACCCTTAAAAATCTCCATAGGCGACGTTTAAAAAATTCTACAGATTGCATGTTTTGCATTACAGAGGAGGTCTAGGGCTAGAATTATTGCTCTCACTCTACCGGTCGCGGCAATACCTCACATGTGTGGTTTGACCACCGTTTTCATATGCGGGCGCTACTCACGTATGCGTTCGTTTCTGCGTGCGAGCTCGTCGGGACAGGGCGCTTTAAAAAAAATTTTTTTTTTTTTTATTATTTATTTTATTTTATTTATTTTTTCACTGTTTTTTAAAAAAAAAAAATTTGGATCACTTTTATTCCTATTACAAGGAATGTAAACATCCCTTGTAATAGAAAAAAGCATGACAGGTCCTCTTAAATATGAGATCTGGGGTCAAAAAGTCCTCAGATCTCATATTTAGACTAAAATGCAAAAAAAAAAAAAAAAAAAAAAAGTCGTTTAAAAAAATGACACTAAAAAAATTTGTGCCTTTAAGAGAGTGGGCGGAGCCGTCGTAATGACGTCGCTCCGGCCGTCACATGGTATGGAGACGGGTAGGCGCCATCTTGGCCTCACTTGTCTCCATACCTCAGCAGGGAAAGGACCCGATCGCCTCCGCCGCTACCGACGGCTCCGGTAAGCGGCGGAGGGTGCGGGAGAGCGGCGGGAGGGGGGGTGGCACCTCTCCCGCCGCCGATAACGGTGATCTCGCGGCGAACCCGCCGCTGAGACCACCATTATCGTGTACAGAATCGCTCACTGAAAAGATGGATATCTCGGTTGTGGCAGCAGCTGCTGCCGTTACCGAGATATCCATCTTCAAAAAAATGACGTATATATACAGTGAGCGGGGCTGAAGTGGTTAAAAGACTACACATGTGCTGCCAATACATTTATAATCAGTTTTGTCTATGGAGGAAAATTATTAAACTAAAGAATACTATTCTTACAGTGGTGCTACAATCTGGAGTTTGAGGATTTTAAAGTGAATCTGCAGTTTGTTTTAAGACATTTTTATTTACAAGTACTGTAAATTAAAAAAAAAAAAAATCCTTATTTCTTTTCTCTTCATATTTATGACTTGTAAGCAGCATGAAGGACTATCTGTTGTGCTTAAAAAAATGGATTTCTGTACTGTCAAATCCTTTTTTTTGGAGACCACTGAGGGACACAGAAAGAACTTCCCCGTTTGGGTTATACTGCAGCCTACAGAAGGATTTTGACACTGGCAAACAAATAAAAACTGTAGGCTAGTTCAGGATAACCCCCCTACCACTGGCATGCCTCGGTTTTGTAGCAAAGCAGTACCGACGGCATGATCACAAATACAGAATGGTGGGATCTGAGTCTCTCTATGGACTCCAAGAAAAGGAATCTATATTGAATATATAAAATCCTATTTCGTGCCTATTGAGGAACACAGGAAGTCTAAAGCTTCAGAACATTCAAAGGCAATATGTGTAGAGAGCAACACAGCAAACTAATGCTCACAGGCCTAAGGAAAACAAAATAAATGAACTGGAGTATCCAAGATTTAGATTTTATGCCAAGTACAAAATTCCTATTTTCTCCCTCGTTCTTTAAGGGACACAGGATTCAGAGGAGGCAACTGGGACATTCAAAAGCATACCAACTGAAGCATAGCAACAGCAAACAAAATGCTAATAAGCCCACAAAAAACAACAGAACTGGGGACTGCCTGTAGTATAAACAGCCACCTGAAGGACTTGGTGCTCAAAGCAGGCATCAGATGAGGCCTTAAAAATCTACCTAGTAAAACTTGGAGAAAGTGTAAATCAGAAGACTGTCTGGAAACCTTACAAATGTGAGAAACAGTAGCCTGATGTAGAACAGCCCAAGAAGCAGATCTAGTATAGTGTGCCTTGACAGGAAGGAGTGACACCCAATCCTTAAGACCATAAGCTTGAAATTATAATCTTCTTGAGCCACTGAGAAATGGTGGAACAAGAAGCTGGGTCAGACCCATCTGTAAAAAAGGCAAGGATTCGGCCCACAGAAAAAACTTCCTAGTGTGAAAACTTTTCACCTCCCACCAAGTGAACTATGCTTTCAACATAAGATGGAGAACATAGAATTCAAGGTATCATACGTGAAACAGAAAGGTACTGTGGGCCTTAAAAAAAAAAAAGATTCAGAAGATCTGGACGATCTGCAAGAACCCACAGAGCGCCTGCCAGGAGTCTTATCGGCTCAGAATACCATATCCATCTGGGAAATGAAACTTTGAGCAGACAAGGAAGGAGGTTAGAGGGAAGAAAAAGATTAGGGTGTGCTGATCCTGTGGAGCTACCAGAGTATCCATTGCGTCAAAACTATTTCACTGTGGGCCACAACAGCATTATGGTTGCTCTCAAAAGGGGCGGTTGTATCTGTTAGACTATATAAATGCATCTATTCTTTATCATATTAAATAATTGCCTCAATTTGATTATTACTGGTTTTAGTGATAACTTAAGACTGAAGCTGGTGCAGACCGGCAGAAACACCACTCACACTCCGGTAGCAGATGATGCAAGTCTGAAATGGAGGGTCGCACACCGCTGGTATCAGCCACAAGAAACGTTATTGGAGACTGCTCAGACAGAACATGGTTTCTTGTGGAAGATAACAGCGGTGTACAACCCTCCTTTTCAACTGGCAAAGAATTGTATTATTCCCATAATTATAAGCAGATGTCCAGAGCACACCATCCCCCTTACATCAGATGTCACAAGACGCTGGTGGCGCAAGAAGCTGGGAAGCAGAAAATACAGGGTCTGGAGGAGGACTGGAGTCAGCTGCCCGGGTCTGCTGAATACTAAGTCCAGGGGAGACGCAGATGAGGGGGTGCTGAAGCTGCACAGAGAGGAGCAGGACCTGTAGAAGGAGTTCCGTTGTCCTCTCTGCTGTCAAAACTGAGATGGGGGGGGGGGGGGGGGGGTTGCAGAGATTAAACTCACTGTGGCTGTACAGAGAAGCATAGGATCTGGTGAAGGAGTTCTGTCTTCCTCTCTAGTGGGGACACGAGGTGGAGACAAGGGGGGTGATGCAGCTACAGGGAAAAATGTATATGATGCTTTTAGCTGAGAGTTTGCCTTTGTCTAGATTGAGAAACTGTGGGGAGATCTTGTAAATGTGTTCTATTGCACTGTTTTATCTTTATATGATGTTATCTTTCATAAATATAAGAAAATCAAAACATTAGCTATTTGGAGTGCTGCCTATTATTTACGTATAGATTATTACACCTGGACGTCAGTGACAGACAAATCGGTTGGTCCAAGGACTGGACTAATGGAAGAATCTTACATAGTTACATAGTAGGGGAGGTTGAAAAAAGACACAAGTTCAACCCATGTGTGTGATTTTATGTCAGTATTACATTGTATAACCCTGTTTGTTGTGGTCGTTCAGGTGCTTATCCAATAGTTTTTTGAAACTATCAATGCTCCCCACTGAAACCGCCACCTGTGGAAGGGAATTCCACATTCTTGCCGCTCTTACAGTAAAGAACCCTCTACGCAGTTTAAGGTTATACCTCTTTTCTTCTAATGAGTGGCCACGTGTCTTATTAAACTCCCTTCAGCGGAAGTCCTGAAGTCCTTTTGGATCTATAAGTTGTCAGCCGTAATGGCTGACGGTAGTTGTAGTTCGCACTTTCACAGGAAACTGTGAAGGAATGCTGCGGTCGTCTGGGTGGAGCCCCGCACACCACATCATATTCAAAGAGTGGCAGCAGGCACAGGAAGAAGATCCCCCGCTCGTTGTTACAAGGAAGAGGTGATAGGCTGCAGCTGATGGAACATATTACATGTTCCACCCTAAGAGCCAGTTCACACCACATGCAGTCCAGTGCATTTTTTTCTGCATCAAAAATGCATGAATAGTAGGTTATATGGTTTTTAAAGGCCTAGTTCACACCAGTGTGGTCAGTTCCAGAAAAAAAAGTAGAACATGCTGCAATTTTTCTGTACTGGAGCATGGTAAAACGCAAAGATGCACTGGAATTTACCTAAACACAACAAAAAAGCACTGGAGCACACGTCCTTATTTAAGGCCAAGAGAAAAGGGGGGGGGGATAAACAAAGGACTGGACTGCATCAAAAACTCACCAAAAACCCACATGTAGAAAAGCATCCAGAACGTATCTGGACTGCGTTTCTATGGTGTGAACTGGCCCTAAATGTGGGCAGAACATGTAACATGTTCCAGAAGGTGAACTTATCTATATGTTTTTGTTTTTTTAACACCTATGTAATTGATAGGCACGTTGAGATAGTAGATGCTTGCCAATTTTTGTGCTGTTTTCAAACAAGAAAAAAAAAAATTACACTTGGCTGAATACTGCCATACTATCGATATTTTAGGACGCTTCTTAGTATATGACTCCATACTTCAAGTTGCAGCAGATGTTGAGCAATAACATATTACAGTAGATTAATGTTTCATTCTGTTATACTTTTCCGTAAAAAGAGATTTCTCTAAACACACTAAACAGAGTGGATAAAAGAATCGTCAGCTGCTGGCATTCTGTAGTTGGCATGACCTGTGGCTGCTGAATATCCAAACAGTGATTGCATCAGATTGGATAAAGTCACTATTCAGCTGACAATTTTCAAAACAGCTCCATAAACCAAAGTCGATTGAAAAAATGTGGCTTTTGTCAAAGCCAGGTAATACCAAAAAGGCCACAACTTTCATTTCTGCCAATTCAGCATGCATATGACAAAATTCAATTAGTGTATGGCCAACTTAAGTTAATTTTGACAGCAAAGTCTGAATAAAAAAAATACATGTTTATCTATACCTCAGATCAAATCAGATCTTACCTGAAATAAGTACAGAGTGATTGGAAGGTGATAAGAACTGACTGAGGTTGCTTCTCCTCTGTGATCCTCTTCTACAAAAAAAAAAAAAACACACAAAAGAAAATAATGTGTACACATACATACACACACAAACACAGCAGAATAAAAAGTGAAGGTTCTGGAGTGACCATCTTAGTCTCCTGACCTCAATATCATTGAGCCACTCAGGGGAGATCTCAAACGTGCTTTTCAGGCAAGACAGCCCAAGAATTTTCAGGAACTGGAGGCTTTTTGCCAAGAGGAATGGGCAGCTTTACCATCTGATAAGATAAAGAGCCTCATCCACAAATACCACAAAAGACTTCAAGCGGTCATTGATGTTAAAGGGGGCAATACACGGTATTATGAACTGGGGTATGTAAACTTTTGATCAGGGTAATTTGGGTAGTTTCTCTTGCCATTATGGATTTAAAAAGTGTAAACACAGTTGATTGATAATAAATGGCTTCAGCCAAACACTAACCATGAGTGAAAGAAAAGTTTTTGTTTTATCATTTATATTTTCTGAAAAAAGGCCAAGAAATCAAATTCTGCCAGGGTATGTAAAATTATGAGCACAACTGTAATATATATATATATATATATATATATATATATATATATATATATACATACACATATACACACACACATCTATATACATATACCACACCCTTGCCAATTTTTAGGTTTTACAGTCAACGAAAATTTACTCACGGTGGACATAATCCTTTTTTCTCTCTGAACAACAGACGTATCCCTCTTTTAAATAGAAGTAAAGTAGTGTTCTCTGCAAAGTGACTTACATTTACAAAGGAAAAAAAAAAAACAGCAGACTGCATAAGTATACACCCCCTACAAATTAATATTTAAGAGATACACCTTTGGCCGCAATTACTTGAGTATAGACAGGCCCTTTATCAGATTTAGTTTCGAACCAAAATGCACTGGAGCTAAACAAAAAGATGGGGGAAAAAAATGTCTGCTTGAAGGGAAAAGCCAAAACCACCAGAGGAAGGAAAGAGCTCTGGGTCTCAACACCACCTATCCGTTTGTAGGAACAGGTGGTGTTCTGTACTTAACAAGCTCACCAGCTCAGAAACGTGCCACGTGCCTCAAAAAGGTGATGGCAACAAGGAAAGCACCTTGTGAGTAAAGGTGGAAAGGGGAATATTCCTAATAAGTTAAAAAAACATGATTAAGCCCAGGGGAGGGGTGATACATGTTGGCCTAGATGACGTGGCCTGGATGAATGGAGCTGAAGCTGCTTTTACCGGTTAACCACTTGGGCCAGGAGAGGTTTGCAGAAGCTGGGCTAGCTCATATTTTCTGCAGGTTAAAAAAAGCAACTTTTGAAGCCCTGAGACAACCATATTCATCAAGTAACAAGGGGTTGTACATAGGACAAATCCTATATAAAAGACATAACGAAGGAATGGGAGGCTAGTAGTCTTTGGAATAGGATAAGATTTATCCCTTGACAGTAACTCAAGTCCAAAAGTTGATCCAGACCTGACTGAAAACAGGCCGCGATTCTCCCACAGAGCATGTCCTGGGGTGAAAGCTTCTTTCCTCACACCAGGTACAGAATACCATCCATGTGCAATTGTAGACACCTGGAAAGTAGACTACCTAACTTGTTACCTGTATAGGAATCGCTGATTCAGAGAGACACCCATTTGACAAGACTTGGGCTTCAATAGCCATGCTGGTAAAGCCAGCAATCATGAAGCAGGAAAGTAAATTGGTCCTAGGAAAGAATTGAAGTGGGTACCAGTGAAAACAGGTGCCTGTGCCCTGAAAAAATACACCTCAAATATGTTATTAGGGGCAGGGGTGGGAGGAGGATGAGCAGTACTTGTCAATTTTGATTAAAGGTCCACTAAGGGCTTATGCACACACTTGCATGATTTAGAGGCCCTGGTTTGCGCTGAAGTGGACCCCTGGCTTAAGTCCAGCCTTAGAAAATGAAGCCTGGGAACAAAAAAAGTAACTGTACTCTGCCCCAACTGGGGATAACCTTCCGAGCTTAATACTTAGCAGGAGGACCCAGGGCAGTATACAAGAACTTTTACCCCTAGCAACATCCTTCATGAGGGCATCCAAGGCAGCTCTGAAGAGACGCTGTCCCTTCCATGGCATGCACAGAAACGGATTTCACATGCCAGCTCCACAGTCCAACACTTTAACAACAGATTACCCTCCATGTTCCCTGATAAGAGAATAAAACTCAAAATTGGCCTGGAGATAGCCACTAACCCATCTACACAGTAGTTCAGGGCATGAGCTCCAAGAGCTTTAGAAATAAAGTATTGGTGTGGAACAAGGCTGGATCCTCTCGCATGAATTTAGCAAATACCCCTAATATTTGACAGACTAGTATCACAGCCATTGCAGGTTGCAAAGCATGGTTTGGCAGAGAATCTCGGGACCCAGAGGAGTCAATATTCCAAACTACTTGAGTAATGCGCCACCTTCAGGTGAATGGACACTTGCCATAAAAAAAAAATACAAGAATCTCCACCGGACATAACCTCTCAAAGCACCACTAAGCCTCAGCTTTGTAGCAAGCAATGTGTCCTGTGATGTACTCCAAGAAAAGGATTTTACATGTAAACCAAAATTCCCAGTGACTTAATCATACATCACAAGACACAGGGGGAGTTATTATGCATGGCTATTTGGGATTTTCCAAGGCCCTGAACAGTGGGCAACACATCAACATGATCAACATGCCTCAAACACAACAAAAGAGGGGGAACCCAACTAGAAAGCTCCCTGCAAAACCTTTTGCCCAAAAAGGGCATCCACAGAAGCATAAACATCTACTTGGTAGAATTTGGTCAACATGTGAAGAGAACTTTCATCTATCTACCGATTTTTTTTTTGTTGTTCTTTTTTGTTTGAATGCATTGTAATTTACTTATTTTTTTTTTAGATAAATAAAAACTGTTCTGGTAAAAAAAAAAAAAAAAAAAAAATCATGTGAAGAGAAGACCAGGTAGCAGAGAGGAACTGCAGTCTGCTCACATAATTTGTGATAAAAACATCTTTGCCATTCTGAAGCTCCAACCACTTTGCATATATTATTTTATATACTGTGATTCTGTACTTTCCAAATATGCTGCAGAAATCTCCCTTCACTGAGTCTGGCTGCAACCATTTTAACTGTGGGCAGCTGAAACTGCTGCCTTTTCACTTCCTGGATTTACACACAGAGGCACACCTCCATCTCTGCAGCTCTCATTGGCCCTCTTGACTCATCTCCCCCCCCCCTCCCTTCCTGTCAAACTCTCACAAGAGTGGAGAGGGAGCTGTGCATGATGTCATAAGTCTAGGCTAATGACCAGACAAGAGCGAGAAAGTGGCTGTATAAGGTATTTACTGGCAGAAAAAAAAATTTTTACTATTCAAAGTTAAAAACAACCAGGGCAGAGGATTTAATAGATGGAAAGTTGAAAAAAATGACTGAAGTTCTGCTTTAAGAACCTTTGTGCTGAATAGTCCAGGAAGCACTAACACTCCTGGTGGAATGGGACTCAACTGGGAAAGGAAGAACTGTGGTCTTGACCCCACAGGCCTGAGAAATTAGTTGACAAATCCACCTAGAAATAGTGAATTGAGAAGCAGCCTAACCCTTCCGAAGACCATCAGGTAGAACAAACAAGGAATCTGAGTTTATCTTAAGTCCACAGCTTCGGTTACAGTCTAACTATACCTAAAAACACCCAAAGAATGAAGCACTTTCTCCTTAGAATGCTTAGGAATAGGACAAAAAGATGGAAACACAAGGGTTGATTTATTGAAACTGGAGAGAGCAAAATCTGTGCAGGTTTGCATGGTAGCCAGCTTGGTCAATTAAGCTTGGAAAATAAAATCTGGAAGCGGATTGTTTTTGTATGTAGAGCTGCACCAGATTTTGCACTCTCCAGTTTTAGTAAATCAACCCCTGTTTGTCCTGATTTAGGTGAAATGAAAAAAGCACCTTAGGAAAGAATGAGGATTGAGGCCTAAATATCACCTTGTCCTGATAAAGATCCAGGAAGGGATCCTTGCAGAAAAGTGCAGTCAACTTAGAGACCTTGCAGTTGAGGTAATGGCAACCAAAAAGACTACCTTGCATTCAAAATGTGACAAGGGAATCTCTTGGGGAGGTTTGAAGGGAGAAGACTGCAAAACAGACGAGACCAAATTTAGCTTTCACAGGGACAAGGGGGGCCGCACAGGCAGAAGCAATCATTGTGACATCCTGAACAAAGGCTTTGGCTGAGAAAGGAGTTGCGACAGGCAAAAATGCAGCCCATTACATACTGTCTGGGATGAAACAAGCCTCACAACAGGCAAAGTAGGCCTCCTATGTACGATGGAACACCTTCCCGGAGGTATGGTAGGGTTTAGTGAGTCAAACTCAGCTAAACCTTAGAGCTTGGGCTTCAACAGTCATGCTGTCAAGGACAGCAATAGTAAAGCAGGATGGAAGATCAGACCATGCAACAGCAAATCTGCCTGATTTGGAAGAGGCCACAGCTTGTTTCCAAGATGTTAATGATGGAATACCTTTCAGTTTTAGTCTGCCCCCACCTTTACGCTAGGTACACACCAGAAGTTTTTATTCCTTGAACCCAGCGGGCAGAACAAAAAAAAACCTGAGAGGTCACCATACCAAGCGATGTCAGACAGACAGAAGCCATTATGTTCTGATATAGGGAGGCAGTCCCCCTGAGGATACACTGATCAGCGCTCACAGCCATTGGCTGCAAGTGCTGATCAGATGCTGGTTTTACAGCAAGCACGTTCGATAAAAGCCAGTACACACTGATTCTGTGAACTGGCTGATATTCGTTCTGTGTGTACCAGCCTTTACTCTGCTCAACAAGTGAGGAAGGAGTTGTAGTGGAAGAAAGGCATACATCAGGGAAGTTATCCCAAGGAGTTACCAGGGCATCTACCACAAACACCTGAGGATCCCTGGTTCGAGTCACAAATCTGTCCAGTTTGTCCTTGAGCCTGGATGTCTAGAGGTCCACATCTGACATCCCCCACTCCAGTCAAATATCTGTGAACATTTCCAGGCAAAGAGACCGTTCTCCCAAACTCAGCTACTGCCGCAAAAGAAAATCCACCTGACGATTTTCCACACTGGGAATGTACACGGCGGAGAGAGTGATGAATTGTCTTGCCCAAGACAAGATCAGCTCTGCTTCTTCCGGAGGAGCGTGACACATCATTCCTACTTGATGGTTGATGTGTGACACAGCCGTGGCATTGTCCTACTGCACCCTGGGAAGCCCCCAAAAGGTAGACACACCAATGTAGGAGAGCTAGCCGAATCGCCAAAAGTCAAGACCCTTCACTTCATTGGAAGGATTTTCCTGTGTCCAGCAACTGAACTGTGAAAAGGTTGAAATAGAAGCCATGAGAACACGGCCAGGACAGGTGCGTTAAACCCTTAGGTCTTGGGACAGCAGTCTTTCTAGGGCTGGGAAAAAAAATTTAAAAATTTCATCTACGTGTTTTTCACGTAGGAATATTATACCAGTCAACTGACAGGTACTAAAAATTCTTTTCATGTCAATAATCCTTCCTCACAAGCTGTGGCCAGTGTATAGTTTATCTCAGCGAAAAGGGTGAGAAAAGGGTTACTTAGACATTTCTGATAGGATAAATCATTTACCTAACTATATATACTTCCTCCAAGTATTCTTCTTCCTTCCAGAGGACCATACTGCCTCCCTTGTTGCTGGGCTTAAACACACCCCTGCATATCCTTCAGTTCCTACCAAGCCCTACTCTATCCTAACGTTAAATTGTCCTGCATAGAATCAACAGATTCCCAATTTGTAGTATGTATGTCCTGTATAAGTACCTCAAGGAAGGTTTATAGCAGTGATTGCGTACATTGGCACCCCAGATGTTTTGGAACTACAATACAAATGATGCTCATGCACTCTGCAGTGTAGCTGAGCATCATGGCAAATGTAGTTCCAAAACATCTGGGGTGCCAAGCTTCGCTGTCACTGGTTTATAGACATGGATTGTTACCAAATGAAGTCAAGGATTTTGAGTTATTCGCCAGCCCTGAGGGGCAGCCAGGTATTACCACTCAATATATTCCAGTTCATCCACCTCCCAAAAACTCACTGGTTTTGGTGTAAGCTTGAAAATGCTCCACCTTATCTTGGACAAGTTTAACCACTTGCTTACTGGGCACTTAAACCCCCCCTCCTGCCCAGACCAATTTTCAGCCTTCAGCGCTGATGCAATTTGAATGACAATTGCGCGGTCATACAACACTGTACCCAAATGACATTTTTATCATTTTTTTCACACAAATAGAGCTTTCTTTTGGGGGTATTTGATCACCTCTGCGGTTTTTATTTTTTGTTAAAAAAAAATTAAGACCGAATTTTTATAATTTTATAAACCCGATTCATGAAATTTAGCTGGGCACACATATATGCAGTGTTTTGTTATCTCTCTTCAAAGCACTATGTCCCGTAGCGGTCTCCTTTTCCATTCTTTTGTTATCAGCCTGATATCGCCTGACAAGTTCTCCAACACATATGATAAAAGCAGTGCCCTCCAATCAGCTGTCTTGGCTGTATGCCCAGGCTTCACTGCAGTGCTAACCAGGAACAGAAATTCTAACACTATGTGCACTTTCTAAACCGCATATAAAGATGAAGACAGCAGAAATACATGTAAAACTTGTAGGGAGATTTTTTTTCATCCCTGTGTATCATCTGAGGCTGTTCACTGCACTGGGTATATGTGACGGTTTACATCCACTTTAAAATTCACTCAAAAAAAAAAATAGGCATATATCCTTACATGTCTCAAACTGATTACCAGGACAACATGGGGAAAAGTCAAGTCCCTTCTCGAGTAAGGAGATTTGGTTGTCAGTCAAGGGGTAATCAGTCAAATTAATTATATTCAGTGACTCACTTCACCATTTATTTTCTGTGGGACCGTGCTGATTTCTTTGACACTTGGGAAGGAGAGATCTCTACATTTGACCGCCTCCTTCTGACTATGCAACTCGTTGCACAATTACCTATGGTGGATGGCCTGTTTTTGGCAGATTTACAGCTGTGCCTTACACAACTTTAACAAATTTAAAGTCTAAGTCCACCTGAACACTTAAATTTCAAAGCTGCAATCATTTATGTGAGCCAAGTTAAGCCTTATGCCTCAAAATGAAAAAATCCTAGATTTTCTACCTTTATTTTGCGGTATCCAGTGCTGTCATATGACTTCAATTCTACTTCCTTTTGAGTCTAAAAGCAGCCAGTGGTTACTGAAAGCTAGTGACATCACTTCCAGGTAGGGACACTGTTCATGTGTAGCCAGTGGGTGTATCATGGGTTCCTGCCCAGTGTTCTCATCAGTAAGGATGCTTTGTACATCCTAATTCATGAGAAAATGAATAAAAAAAAAGACCCATCTACAAAGGGGGAGGTGCATTGCACATATACAGTATAGCTGTGCTGGGCTTTGAGTGAAGACAAGCACAGGGGAAGGGAGCTGGACACAGGTGGGGGGTAGGGGGTGTGGATCCGTCAGTGTAGCTGGAAGTGCTCTGGGGTCTCAGCTCACAATCTACAATGATCATACTACAGGCAACCACACTAAGGCTCTGTTTCCACTAGTGCATCTTATCGTGTGACTTTGGACACAAAGTTGCATGACAAGTCACAGCCCATTAATGCACCCTTTCCCATCTATGCGACTTTGAAAATCAGCGACTTTGAATAGGTGCCTGCACTACTTTGATGAGACTAATCCAGAGAGTGTAAAGTTGGATCAAAGCTGCACTCAGTCGCATTAAAGTCACGCTCTAGCCTTAGGCTACTAGTGCGACTCCAAAGCTGTGCTTTTTAGAGCGCAGCTTTGATCTAACTTTACATTCTCATCAAAAGTTGCATCAAAGTAGTGCAGGCACCTTTTCAAAGTCACATGGATGGGAACGTTTGCCACTGAAATCAATGGGCTGTGACTTGTCAAGCGACTTTGTGTCCAAAGTCGCATGACAAGTTGCACTAGATGAAACAGAGCCTTAAACTCATTACTCATATGTAATGAGCAACAGAAATCGATCTGCATTCTTCCAAACTTGTTCCTTTGTACCTGATTTCTTTCATATTTCTTCCCCAGCTCCCTCCGCCGCTCACAGCAGCTGGGCTTGTGCCCGTCACAGTGCCATGCAGAAACACCCACGAGGTTCTACACTGTAGAAAATCTGCAGAATGTTGCATTGTAATCTTACAGTTTCTAACAAACATAACATACTTCCAAAGCCTGCTCTCTCTCAGGAGAAGCTACTAGCCAAAACGAGGCAATGAAGACAGGAGGAGATCATGTTCGCTCTAACGAGCAGGGCCCTCTGATCCCTCCTGTATTGATTTGTATTGTAAGTGTACTGTCTGCCCTCATGTTGTAAAGCGCTGCGCAAACTGTTGGCGCTATATATATATATATATATATATATATATATATATATATATATATATATATAAATCCTGTATAATAATAATAATGTTCTGTGAAGGATAGGAGGGATTGGGGGTGGGGCTGGCCAGATCTAGGCATGGCTGTCCAAGAACGACAGACAACCTTTTCAGGAAGTGAAAGACACCTTAGCAACTTCAGATAACGGGAGATAGCATTGTCAGTGAAGAACAGGAAGAGCTGATTGTCTGGCTTAGATAAGACTTTCTAAGCTACACAATCAGCTAGCCAGAAAATGAATACTATCAAAAGATAAATATATTTACCATACTATTAATAGGAAAAAATTATTTTGGACTGGACTTCCACTTTAACTGTACGCCAAAATAAATTCAGTGATTTTGAAATGTTTTTATATCAATCTCCTACTTTAAATTACGTGAAGTCACCTGGAGTGTACTTTTGTCTTTATGGTGTAAGGTTATGCTATAATGATGAATCACCAGTAGTTAAACCTTTTGGATACACATGTATTTATAGAACATTCACTTCAAAATCCTTGGATGCACAAAGGTGTCCTCAATTTCGCCAGAAATGTTACCTTAGAAAAGAATTGGCTGCACCAGTGATGACTAAGGTGTGTCATATTAAAATGTGAAATATACTAATAGGATTCAATATTTTATTTGTTTTTTTTTTCAGTCCAATTTAAAAAATAAGTTCACTTTTTTTATTTTATTTTTAATAAATGCACTTCATTTGCTGGTTAAAAACAAAATGTACATTTACTGTTTTTTTCTTCTTAAGCACTTACATGCTGGGCCTATTCTGGCACTCCTCTCTTACATGTAAAAATCATCTATTTTTTGCTAGAAAATTACTCAGAACCCCCTAACATTATATATGTTTTTTTAGCAGACACTCTAGGGAATAAAATGGCGGTTGTTGCAACTTTTTATCTTGCACTTTTTTTGCGCAAAACTTTTTCAAATGCGCTTTTTTTTGTGAAAAAAAAAAAAAGTTTCATGAATTAAAAAATATAACAGTAAAGTTAGCCCAATTTTTTTGTATAATGTAAAAGATGATCTTACGCTGAGTAAATAGATACCCAACATGACACGCTTTAAAATTGCGCACACTCATGAAATGGCGCCAAACTTCTGAACTTAAAAATCTCCATAGGCAACGTTTAATTTTTTTTACAGGTTACCCGTTTAGAGTTACAGAGGAGGTCTAGTGCTAGAATTGTTTCTCGCGCTCTAATGCACTCGCCGATACCTCACACGTATGGTTTGAACATCGTTTACATATGTGGGCGGGACTTACGTGTGCGTTCGCTTCTGAGCGCAAGCTACCAAGGACAGGGGCGGTTTATTAATTTTCTTCTTTTTTTTTGATTGTTTATTTTGCTTTATATTTTTTATTTTTACACTTTCTCTTTTACATTTTTTTTATCACTTTTATTCCTATTACAAGGAATGTAAACATCCCTTGTAATAGGAACGGCGCGTGACAGGTCCTCTTTATGGAGAGATGAGGGGTCAATAAGACCCCGCATCTCTCCTCCAGGCTGGAAAGCATGAGATCCACAAAAAATAATTAAAAATTCACAATCTCATGCTTACCAGCTGTGATCGCGGCTTTGTTTACAATCGCAGCCCGGATATGGCGTAATAACGCCGCGCCCGGGCCTCCGACGGTCATAGAGATGACTGGTGACCATGTGGTCGCCGGAAATCTCTATGGTTGTCATCTGGCGGCAGCTGATTCTTTCTCTGGGTCACCAATGGCACGGGAGAGCCCGGAGAAGCACAGGTTGCGGGCGGGGGGGGGGGGGGGGGGGGTGTACTCCCGTCGCCTGTAAGAACGATCAGTCGGTGGAATTGCCGCTATGATTGTTCTTATGGTGCACAGAATCACCGGCTGAAAACGGGGAAGTCAAGGACGTCATATGACGGCCTTGGGCTGGTAGTGGTTAAGAGCTTGTAAAGCATTGCACCTGCAATCATTAGTGTAGCGGTCTACTCATACCTCTGATACGGGCAGGCAGTTGTTTCAGTCCAGGAAGAGCAATGCACTCACCAGTACCCTCCTCGCAGTTCATTGAGAACTACAAGCAGTCAGCCACAAAGTCTGACAGTACTCATAGGCACACGGCCACGCTCTTTTTTTTACTTTAAAACAGTGTTTTGTTTTGTTTTTTTATTTGAATAAAAGAGAAAATTTACATAAAGCGTATATGCATAGCAAATGTCAAATATGCTCGACAATATTACAAATCATTATCCCAATTGGACATCCCATTATACAACATACAGTAACGTGAGACACCTATTGACACATAAGCCATAACAGGTAATATAACTTTCAAGGTACATTATACACATATGATCTCTCTTCCCACAATTTCCACTCGATGTTGGTGATGATGTTGGAGGACCAATTGTATGTATTAGAGGGTCACCTGGTTAACTGCAGGTTTCAGGAGCCTGTAGCCACCTGTCCCAAATCTTGGTGTATTTTGATGGGCAGCCTCTATAAAAATATGAGTTTTTTTTATAAGATAGACTGTTATTCACTTCTACTATCCAGTTCTTAAACTCAGGTGGGTTCGTCCTCATCCAATGCCTGCCTATAACTTTTCGCGCAGAGAACAGGGTTTCACAGGGTTTCATTTAGGAACATTTTAGTAAATGTATCCATATCCGGCTCTGGAAAAATACCCAAAAGACAAGGTTTTGGGTGCAACGTTAGGGGGAGCCCATGGTGTCATGTAGGAACTGCACTACTTGTGTCCAGAAACCTTGAGCTCTTGGGGAACTCCAGATTAAGTGATAAAATGTCCCTGCTTCTTGGTTGCACATTGGGCAATTGGCGGATTGATCGCGTTTATACCTAGATATTCAAAGTGGTGTGACGTATGACTGATGTAGTATATAGATCTGGGTTAGAAGGTCAGATAGTTTAGGGGACACTAGTTTTCAGGTATCCAAGGCATCACTTGACTCATCCTCCGTAATGCCCATATCTCGCTCCCATCTAACCTTCAATGCATATGCTGACATGGAGGACAGGGGGAGTAGCAGCATGTTGTAGACGATAGATATCAGTTTTTTGGGATCGGAGCTTCTAATCGCCTCCATAAGAGGGTTATTTTCCAATTGCAGGTTGCCAGAGGGGAATTGTGCTCTAAAAGCGTGACGGATTTGTAAGTACCTGAACTACATTTGGTTTGGTAACTCGTACTTGGATCTGTGAAAAGTTTTTAGCTCACCATTACGAGTAAGGTGAGAAAAATAAAACACTCCCCTGGAGCTCCGCAGTTCCGTGTCTGGAATCGAGCGGAATTTGGGGAGAGCTGTATTACGTCATAAGAGGGGTGAAATCATGTGTGTGGGGTAGTTTAAGCTTGTCTGACACGACGTCCCACACCCATCTATAATGGTAGATTAGTGATTGTTGATCTCCCGTTATCTCTGCACCCCTTACTCCCCCCATGACTGCAACAAAGGGATCTGTTGTTGAGTGTGACCATTTAGGACATAGAAAGGTCAGGACCCTAGCCCTGTCAATTTTTCTTATGTGGAATAACTGACAATTGTGCAGCTAAATAGTACATGTTGAAATCTGGTAGAGCCATCCCACCGAGATCTGTGGTATTTTTCAATTTGCACCAGGGCAGTTTATGACTGCCATCACCCGATAAAATTGGTACAGCCGGGTTCTTTTAAAATTTCTAATGACAGCTGCAGGGAGAAGATGACCGGTCCGCTATCACGGGGGGAGAGCTGCAGGAACAGGTTACATGTTCCACCTTAAAAATGTGCAACATGTTCCCAAAGGTGAACTTATCCTTTCATTTAAATCACTTTGCAGATGTCGGTTTTCACTTCCACATGAAAAAGTCTATTTTTCAGTCTTAAAGTCTGAGTTCACCTTTTAGGCAAAAATAATAAATGCACATATTTTTGTAGAAAAAAACATGCATTTATTATTTTTTCCTGCATGAGCCTGGAAAACATTGCACTTGTGATCAATGAATCAGGGGTGCAACGTGCAATGTCAGGCTTCTGCAGACAAGTCCTGCAGCTTTCAGCCTATACCTCTAATACAGGCTGACTGTTTAAAAGCTGCTGTGCTTGTGAATGAACTATGAGAGCGCTCATTAGTGTCCTCGCAGTCCATTCAGAACTACAAGCCATCAGCTGCAGTTGCTGACAATAGCTGTAGTCTATTGAGTCACAGGAAATTTGGAGGAGTCCCACACGGCCACACTGTTTTTGACTTGCGACAGCGGATGCAGAGAGAAGATCCCCCGCCCACTGTCACACTGAGGGGGAGAGACTGCAGGAGCTGGAACATGTTACACCCTGGGTGGAACACGTAACATTTTCCAAAAAGTGAACTTATGCAAAAAAAAAAAAAGTAAGGTGTGCAGTTACCTATAGCAACAGAAAAAGAAGTCACCTTGTGATCTGGTTTTAGCAAAAATAAATGTGCTTACTTGCTATGGAAACAAAACATATTCATACCATTAAGGAAAACAGGCGATCACATCTAGCCATGCGATCAGGAAAAAAAATAGCAGCTCCGTTGAGTAAAGTGTTTGTAATTTCCTCTTTCAGTGTTTTGGAATACAAAGTTGATGTGTCCATGTTGTCCATAGCTGAAATGGGATACAAATCAGTTACATACAGTACACAACCTATGAGATTATCTTTTCTGTTCGTGGCCCTACATAAACCTTTTTAGTCCTCATTCACAGTCGTAAAAGCCAAAAACACATTTACAAGTTTTTGATTTACGTATCTGAAGGCAGCTGCATTGTTTTCAAAGAAGGCATTTACACACTGCATTCAGATCTGTAACACAAAATCCAAAAATCTGCATCTGAGGACAAATGTATACATGTATTCCAGACGCAGGCATTTAGGACAGTGTTACACAAGTATTTACTGATCATTACACAGGGCCTTTTGTGCTGGAAAAATAATATGCACAATAAGATGAGTACAATTTTTACAGGCATGTGAATGTAGCCCATTTACAGGTTCCCTGCAGGTATTCCCCCTTCCCTTATAAAACTTCTCTTTTTTGAGAGTAGTGTGCCTATAAATTTGTTTCCCCCAAAAGCATGAAGGTAAAGCCAGATTTGTTGAACATCTATTGAGCTTTTAGAAATTGACTCCTGAGTACCCTGTTGGACAGTCAGTAATAGGTGCTTTAAGGACACCCAAAGCTCATGCTTTATCCACTAATTTGTGAGGGATATCCAAGAAGGTTAAACTGCTAAACTAAAATACACCAATTGTGAGAGAAAGGTTCTGATAAAACTGGTGCATTTGCCTTTGACTTGCTACTATTTTCTAAACAATGGTCTACATAAATTATTCACTGTATCCTTACCAACAATAAAAGCAAAAGTCTGTGTTCATTTAATGAAAACCATAAGCCACTTAAAGAAACAGATGACATTAATTATAAAACATGAATGTCATTTTTTTTCTCACCATCACACAAGTGTGTGTACAGCTCCTGAGCAGACTGGGATTGGCTCTGATTATTAGGAGCAGGATTCCCTGTTGTCAGTACACTGAAGCAGCTCTGGAGTAACTGAAGCAGGATAGTCTGAGCACAGATGCATTCTTCTCTTTGGCTTGAGAGAAAAAGAAATATATTTTATTTGAATTAATTGAAATAAAGATCCCAAGAAAACTTTAAATAACTGTACTTTATTTATGAAGCTTAAATAAAATATACTGAAAACTACAGAATAAAAAAAGATCTTGCAAGTAATAGGCCTATGGTTTATTCTCAAATTTACAAATTATTACAGCAATGGCACCCTCCATATTTTCTTTAAAGTGGTATTAAAACTTAGGTTTTTTTTAAATAACAAACATGTTATACTACTTGCCTGATCTGTGAAGTGGTTTTGCAGAGCAGCTCCGATTCCCATCATTTCAGGTCCTCCGCCGACGCTTCTGGCTGCTCCCCCCTTGACCAGTCTCCCTCCCCCCGAAAGCCGCTTGCTGCAGGGGCACCAATGCATGCTCGCTCCCGAGCCACTGCTCTGTCTCTCCAAAAGACACCCCCCTCTGCTCTCTCGTCATTGACTCACTGGCTGTGATTGACAGCAGTAGGAGCCAATGGGCTCTTGCTGCTGTCTCAGCCAAGGAGGATGGAGAGTGCTGAGACATCGAAGGCTTTCGTGAACATCGCTGGATTGGAGGGCTGCACACAGGTTTTTGTATCTTAATGTATAGAATCCCTTTAGAACCACTTTAAAAGGTTTCCTTTAGGCATTGAATGGGTCAAAATTTTAAATACTGCATCAGCAAAGATTTGTTTTTTTTTTAGCTCACTGAGCAACAGTGCAACTCTCTCAGGCATACCTGCCTATAAAAAGGTTGAGCAAAGGATTCTATGCACCATTAGAGGATTTTTCAGCTTTCAGAAAGTGCACCACACCTGCAAGATGTAAAAGACGTCTATGGCTCAGTGCAGCTAACCAGCAGGAAAGCCGCAGGTATAAGCAGCATTATATGGGGGCTCAGGACAGTAAGGATTAATTTACATTTGCTGTTTGGGGGGGGGGGGACCCCATAGTTCAATATACAAGACTTTGTATATTGGACTTGTACAGGACTTTGTTGCAGCAAGACACAAAATTATACAAAAATTTAAAAAATGTGATTGAATCTTCTGACAATTCATGTGTACAACATGCCCCCCCCCCCCCCCCATGTTGGAGGATGGGCGATTGGCATATGTGTATTTCTTTGCCATGTATAACTAGGCAATATGAAACTATGTGCATTATCGGTAACTCTAGATTTTGTGTGTGTATGTTTTATCAGTTTTGTATAATAAACATTGATTTTTTTTTTTTTTTAAATAAATTTTGTATAATTTTATGTCTTGCTACAAAAAAGTTCCACAGGAGATATTTTTCTCTTGCATAGCAACATTTAGGGCCAGAGCAGCTGTGAACTCGCACATTACTCACATCTTTTGGTTCTAACCCCATAGTTTATTGTGGCCCACGAGCGGTTACCTAATCACCTAAAGTGATTGTAAAGGCAGAAGGTCTTTTTTTTGCTGTGACTTGGCTCGGGTGCCCCCATAGCAAGCTGCTTGCTGTGGGGGCACTCAAAAGGAGGGAGGGGCCAGCAGAGCCAAAGAGGGACCCGAGAAGAGGAGGATCTGGGCTGCTCTGTGCAAATCCACTGCACAGAGCAGGCAAGTATAGCAGGTTTATTATTTTTAACTAAAGAAAAAAAATACAAGACTTACAATCACTTTAAGTGGCCCTTGTTCTTCAAAAGGTTGAGCACCCCTGGGTAAGAGTTTAGCTGTTCTTGTCAAAGAACATTCAGAGGAAGTACAACTTACAGAGAAAACAAAAGAAACACAAACTATGGAAATCATATACAAAATTTTGCCATGTTTAAAAACGTACATATCTTGTAGCTTTTTGTAACATTTCCAGAGCAGTTCCAAATTTAAGCAAGATAAATCGAGAAGAGATCGATGCCTTGATTGATTCTCTTTTTCCTGCACCAAAAAAAAAAAAAAATGAATACTTACTGTATAGTTGCACAACTATGCAAGCCATTTTAAAATTACTTTTCCGTAACATTTGCTAAAACCCTTGTTAGCTAAATAACTGACTTGGAGAGTATTTTTTCTCTTAATACTGGTGTTTCACTTTGGAGGAAATGTGTGCTTTTGTCCATGGAAGGCAAAGGGAAAGATTCACATTAATGGTGGCTACACTAGGCACATAGAGCCTAACTACAGGTTTCACATATGACCCAATATATTGCTTTTGACACCACTCAAAATAGAGGTGAAATAGAGGTGTGTCCCAGAGCATGGGGTGCAGGCTTGTCCTGATACCAATCCAGAAGGCTAGTGTAAAGAGGAAAGGATCACCTCTACTCTCAACCAGCCCAGGTGAAGAAACAATGAGCAGCCTTAGCCTACATGTCTCCAACAAACCACACATGCTGACGCATTTCACCCCACCCACTGGGGCTTTGTCATAGACCTTATGACTAAACCACGTTAGGTGGAACATAATGCACCAGGGTGTCTGGTTTTGTGAAGACATAGGCCGAGACAGCTCGTTATTGTTTATTCACCTGGGCTTGTAGGGAGTAGCGGCAATCCTTTCCTCTTTACATCCAGGTTCAATTAACTTTAAATAGTTTGTTTGGACCAAACGGGTCCAAACACATTTTGTTCACTAATACATGCACCCATTGTCAGAGCTGTATAAACTGTATGTAGCATTACCGTCCCAGAAACAAAAATTGACTTAGGGCTGAGGACTGCTCAGCCATTCACAGGAAGCTCTGTATTTTTTAAACACGTCTCTTGCTGGTAAACTGTGGTGAAGAGACAGGCAGATGACATTACAATCTCCACCTCAGCAAAACAGGGGAAGCTTACTGAGGGTGCAAGAGTGTAAAGCTGAAAGGGTCCAAAAATCAACCAGTGCCCTTTATACAAGAATGACAACCACCCCATGTTTATAACTAGCTTTTGAAGTAAGGTGCACATGGAAGGGCAATGCACAGTACAAACAGAAAATTTCCCAGCAAATTCGTGCAATTAAAACCCATGATTATTTAAGTAAATTATTAGATGCATAGTGCCAATTTGTTTGTTTTTTTGCAGACTTATTGATAAGTGGGTTGGGAAATTCTGTTCATTTGGACAGTGCAATGCCCTTCCATGTGCACCTTATTTCAAAAGCTAGTTATAAATTGAGCTGGTTGCCATTCTTGTACAGCTTGTTTGTTGAATTTGGTGTATGGACACAATGGACACCTTCTCGCTGCCACTGTGCTCTTGTTGGGCTTTTAATGTGTCCCTCTGAGCATACCGGCCTTTTATTTATACACTGCTATATCTGCTTGGAGACGCTCACATTTAAAGGCCAAGTTCACCTTTCATTAAAAAACAAATGCACATCTTTTTGCAGGTAAAAAAAAAAAAAAGTGCATTATTTATTTTTTAAAACAGGAGACTGAAAAAGCAGATTGCAGGTGCAATGTCAGGATCCTGCTCACACTGCCCCAGTTCTGTTGCCTGTACCTCAGTACAAGCTGTAATTTTTACATTTTTAGACAGGGTGAATGAACTTTGAGTGTGCCTGCAGTTCACTCAAATTACAAGTCTCTGCCACTGTGGCAAACGGATTCCTGTGAATCAATGACATGGCGATATGGTCAGAGTCCCGCACCGCCGCGCTGTTTTCAAAATCAGACAGTGTGTTGTAGGGGGAAAAACATCTGCCTTCTGAGAGAAAAAATATGGTGAAAATTCTGAAAAAGGCGATTTTCTGGTGATTTCAACCACATAAAAACATGACTATATATATATATATATATATATACATATATACACACACACACACACACACACACGCATATATAAACACACACTCACATAATAGGATTTTTATATCATACTTACCTGTAAAATCCTTTTCTTTGAATACATCATGGGACACAGAGTCAGGCTAATATTCATTACCTGCTGGGTTATACTTTATCTCCAGGTGAATGGACACTGGTAGACCAACGGTCTTTAGACAGGAAGTGATCCCCTATATAACCCCTCCCATACAGGAAGAACTTCAGTTTTGTAGCAAGCACTGAAGCCACAAAAAAGAGGGGAGGTATCTGTGTCCCATGATGTACTCAAAGAAAAGGATTTTACAGATAAGTATGACAAAAAATTCTATTTTCTTTTTCATACATCATGGGACGAAGAGTCAGGCTAATATTCATTACCTGCTGGGACGTCCCAGAGCAATAGCCTTGAGGGGAGGGAGACACCCTGCTAAGGATGAGCTCCGGCGTGTTCACATGCTGCACGTGCCGAGCCCGCCAGGAAATCGGCACGGCGCAGCGCTAATCACAGGCAGTGGGGCATTTCCCGATGTGCGGCTGCAGAGATCGGAAAATGTCTCACTGCCTGTGATTAGAGCTGTGTCGACTTCCTGGGGGGCTCGGCACGTGCAGCATGCAAACACGCCGGAGCTCATTTTTACACTCTACCAAACAATAGCCATTAGAACTTATATGGCAGCCCGCAGGTACACTGCGGCCGAAAGCCGAATCCTTGGCTGCTCGAACATCCACTTGAAGAAGTTTTATTAACGTATGCACTGAAATGACAAATCTGAGCCACAGATATCTGATGGCGAAAAATCCAGGAGGCTCCTACACCCCTGGTAGAATGAGCTCTCACCTTAAAAAGGAGGAGCTTTATGTTTCAGGCTGTAGGCCTGAATGACCAATTGACGGACCCAATTGGCAATGGAAGCCGCCTGCCCCTTCTTGGGTCCGTTTGGTAAAACAAAAAACAAGTCTGATCCTCGGATTTCCACAGATCTAGACAAATAAACCTTGAATGCCCGGACAAGGTCTAAAGAATGCAGTCGCCTCTCTTCCCCCCAACGGGGCTGAGAGAAAAAAGAAGGCAAAATAATGTCCTGATTTAAATGAAAGGCCGACACCACTTTTGGCAAAAAGTATGGAACAGGCCGTAACATGACTCTGTCATGGTGAACGATCAAGTACGGTTCCCTGCATGAAAGGGCCGCCAACACCCTTCTAGCCGAGGTGATAGCCATCAGGAAGGCTAGCTTGCGTGACAGCAAGTCTAATGGAATTTCCTTAATAGGTTCAAATGGTTGTTTCTGTAACACAGATAGCACCAAGTTCAAGTCCCAAGGACACATTGGTGACCTAATGGGGGGAAACAAGCGAGTTGCCCCTTGCATAAAGGTTTGGATCAGTGAATGGGAGGCTAAAGGCCTTTGGAAGAATACCGATAGGGCCGAAACTTGACCTCTGATTGTACTCAGAGCCACTTTGATGTCCACAGCTGACTGTAGAAAAGAGAGAATTCTCCCAATCACATATTTCCGAGGATGCCATTTTCTGGCTACACACCAAGTAATATAAGTCTTCCAGACTTTATGATAAATCTTCCTAGTGATAGCTTTTCTAGCATTCACTAGAGTAGACACCACTGATCCCAAGGTGCCACGGTCCTTTAACACCCTGGCTTCAATAGTCATGCCGTCAAATTTAGAGACTGTAAATTGGGGTGGAACATATGACCTCGAGACATTAGCTTGGGGCGATGTGGAAGCGTCCATGGCCCGTCTATTGTCACTCTCACAAACTCCGAGAACCAGGGCCTTCTGGGCCAGGCTGGTGCCACCAGAATGACTGAAATCCCCTCTCCAAATCCCGCGCAACAAATGTGGAAGAAGAGAGATCAGGAGGGAAAGCATAAACCAGGGAGTACTGGCTCTTTGGAACTATCAGAGCATCTGCTCAAATTGCCAGAGGATCTCTTGTTCGGGACACAAATAGCTGTAGATTGTTGTTGAACCTGGATGCCAGTAGGTCGACCTCTGGCCATCCCCAACGTTGGCAAATTTACTGGAACACCCCTGAGTAGATCTGCTGGTGGCTGAGATAATCTGCCTTCCAGTTCTCTACTCCCGGGATATGGACTGCCGATATTATTGGCACATGTCCCTCTGCCCACGCTAGTATGTAGTTCACCTCTTTCAGAGTTTAACAACTCCTGGTACCGCCTTGGTGGCATTGTCGGACTGAACCCTGATGGGGCAGTCCTGAAGCTCCACTGTCTAGGATCGTAGGGCCAGATAAACTGCCCGTAATTCTAGGACGTTGATGGGCATGGTCTTCTCTGTCCCTGACCATTTCCCCTGGGCTGTGAGCCCGTCTAGGGTCGCTCCCCAGCCCGAGAGCCTGGCATCTGTAGTCAGTACTCTCCAAGTTACCGGGAGAAAGGATTTTTCCTTTCGCAGGTTCTGATCCTGTAACCACCAGTTTAGGCTTAAGCATGCCTGAGGAGATAAGCACATTGGATAACCCAGGGCTTTTCTTCCTCTGTTCCAAGCCAACAAGATGTCTTATTGTAAAGGCCTGGAATGGAACTGGGCATAGGGCATTGCCTCGAAGGAGGATGCCATCCTCCCTAAAAGACTCACACAGAGCAGAATGGAGGGTTGTCTGGTACCCCTTATCTGACGCACCTGATCCTTCAGGGCACAGATCCTTACGGGTGGCGAGAATACTCTTGCTTGGACCGTGTTTAGAATCAGACCTAAATATTTTAGACTTTGAGCTGGTCTCAAGGCTGACTTTTCAGTATTTATGATCCAGCCTAAACTTTTCAAATACCTCACTGTGTATATTATGCTCTGTTCTAGAGCCTGTACTCAGTGAACTCTGAGCAGGAGGTTATCCAGATACCCGAGCATCAGGATCCCTTGGGCCCTTAAAAGACCTAGTACTGGTGCTAGGACCTTTGTGAACACCCGGGGGAGCTGTAGCAAGCCCGAAGGGTAGAGCCACAAATTGAAAATGACGTTCCTCTACTGCAAAATGTAGGAACCTCTAATGAGGATGAAAGAGAGGTACGTGTAAGTACACGTCCTTTAGATCGACGGAGGCAAAAAAAAAAGTCTCCCCTCTGGAGTGAAGTTACTACTGAGCGGACAGACTCCATCCGAAAGGATTGTATCAATAGATACTTGTTCAGGGACCTTAGGTCCAAAATGGGCCTTGTGACCCCGTTTGGTTTCTGAACCGTAAACAGGTTTGAATAAAACCCTGTGCCCCTTTCAGATACCGGAACCTCTACAATCACTCCTTGATGCACTACATGATGTAGTGCCTGAAGCAATAAGTTTATTTCTGAAGGATCCGAGGGAACACTGGATCTTAGAAACCTCTGAGGGGGCTCCCCCCCCCGTAATTTCAGCTTGTAACCACAAGATACAATTGAGGTGACCCACTCGTCCTGAATTGTTGTTTTCCAAATGTCCGCAAAGTGCAGCAGCCTTCCCCCTCCCGATAGAGTGGGGGCGCCCACTCAAAAGGAGGGCTTGGTGCTGGGTTTAGAAGAATTTTGGACCCAGGGCTTTTTCTGGCCCTGGCCTTGCCGCTTGCCCTTGGCCCTAGTGCCCTGTTGGCAGCGGAACCGCCCTGACACGGAGACACTTGAGAAAGCAGTCCCTTGGTTTTTAAATGAGGTACGTTTGGTGCTTTTCTTCCCAGGAAGTAGAGAACTCTTCCCTCCAGAAATCTTTTGGATATATTTGTACAAGTGATCACCGAATAAACGTTCTCCATGAAACTGGAAACCTGACAATAACATTTTACAAGGAAGCTCAGCTGACCAGTTCTTAAGCCATAAAAGTCTGCACTTTCAGGCAGATCATCCTCCTGGTTAGGCCTATCCGGCCGTTTGACTTGATCCTTTACGGACTGGCAAATACTAATTGCTGCAACAGCTGACTGAATAGCTGAACTGGCCAAAGAAAAGGAAGCCTTTTATAATAACTCCAAATTCTTGTCAACAGGGTCTTTCAAGCCCTATGCGTTATCCACCGGACAAGTTAAGTTCTTGTTTAAGGAAGAGACTGCTGCATCTACGGCTGGCATGGTCCATTTTTTAATGAACTTTTCATCCATGGGATATAAAAGGGAAAACCTTTTTTTAGAGGCAAAAAAGTCCTGTCAGGATGTTCTCAATCAGCATATACAACCTGTTCGAACAGGGGGTGTAGCGGGAAAGTCTGTGCGACCTGAAAAGGTCTCAGAGATCCCAAAGAGGACCAGGGGGGCTCAGTCACCACTGCAAGAGGCAACTTAAAAGGTCAGAGTCAGGATCAAAAACCTATATGACTGAGAGGCAGACATCGAATGGATATCTTCTTGTCCAGATTGCTCGGAAGCAGACTCATTTGCCAGGCACTCCACCGAATCCTGAGCTTTAAGCTCTTCCCCATCCTCAACCCTTTCCTGCTCCAAACGAGGAGACTCTGGGGAGGGGTGATCTGTCACACTTCCTGCCACCCTGCGGGATGGAGGCAATCATGCCGGCAATCTTTTGCACTAACCCGGCTAGGGCTGATGGCAGTTCATCCTTATTGATAAAGGGTGAAGCAGCAGCGTTGACTGTAGGCACAATACCAGATACCAGGCACAGAGGCTCAGATTGCCCAGGAGCCTGTGGTCTTTCAGGGAAAAACACACTAGAGATACGACTAGGTTCATCAGGAACTACTGACAACATAGGTGTGCCCTTCCATGTGGTGTTAGACCCACTCCTCTTTTTGGAAGACATTCAATGCCGCAAACAAAGGAGTACTTGGGTGTAGTTAAAACACCTCAAAAGGGAGACCCTTTAATAGGGCTCACCAAGCCCCTATGCAACAATCCTGCTAAGCACCTTTAGCCTGCCAAGCAACGCCTGTTGACTCACGTGACCCGGGTAAGGAGAAATGAACCACTGCAAGTGTCTGTTCAGAGCCTGCTCTGTGTCCCAAGCTGCCGTCTGGAAGCAACACATGCTTGGCATACACAGATTAAATAAGCTGGGTGTGCGCCGGAACGTTCTATGCGTGCATGGGCACGGTCCCAGCGAGTGGGAGTGACTGTATTCGTGTACGACAAACCTTCGTGAGCCCAGATAAAGGCTACGGCGCATGTGCGGTGAACACGCATGCGCCATGGCCACCAAACAAACATTAACTGCTGAGCCCAGTGGCGATCTTGTGAAAACGCGTGCGCCATGGCGAACCAAAGGCGAAATGGCACACCGTAATGTGCCATCGTACAGGTAAAAAACAGCCAGACACAAACAAAAACGGTACATTTTAATAACACCCACAGCTAGCCCAGAATTCCCCTTAGCTAGCTTGACTGATTGTTACAATTACTGGGTCACCCGACAATAATAAAATAAAGGGGTTTCACTTACCCGTCCAGGCAAAGGGTCACTTAGGAACTAAGGGCCCAATCTTCACATATATAACGGTGGGTTACCTGGACCTTCAAGGACTGGGTACCCTTTCAAGTTTAGGGTCCACTCCCTTGGACCTGTACAGCACCCTGCAGGAAATGCTTTAGCGCTGTAGTGTCCAGGATTTCCACTCCGCAGGGTCCAGCACCCAGAGGCCACATTACAGGCCAAACCTCGCAGGATCTTAAGTCTTCTTTGCGAGGCTCGGGTACCATTTATCTAAGCATAAAAGACTCTGTCAAATGGATCCAATCGGTCAATCCCTTGATTCATTTTTGGAACCGTTTGTGGGACTAGACACCTGGAGCTCAGAGAGCTCAAACAATCCGTACCATCCACCTTGCAGACACTGGTAAAAACAGAAGTGCTTCCTGTATGGGAGGGGTTATATAGGGGATCACTTCCTGTCTAAAGACCTTTGGTCTACCAGTGTCCATTCACCTGGAGATGAAGTATAACCCAGCAGGTAATGAATATTAGCCTGACTCTGTGTCCCATGATGTATGAAAAAGAAATATTTTTTTTATAAGTAATCACATGACCTCTGTTGTCAGCTGCATAAGGGGCTTGGAGAGACTGGGGTGAAGAATGCAAAGGGGTGTGTCAACAAAAGGCAGAGAAAGAGCAATACACTGAGTTCTTCCCAGTGAAGAGCTGTGCATGGGGGGGTAGAAGAAAAAATGACCATGCTGGGATGAATGTGCTTCTATGCCTAGTGTGGACAGTTTGAAATAGGAAAGCAGGCGGACTGGCAGAGTCACCAGGTATTTCACACAAAAGGAAGAAATACAATGAGAACTGGAAACTTTTTAGCACAAGTACATGATACAACAGACACATCAGGAATATGAAATGTTAGGGTACACTTTAATCTTCATCTAGGAATTGCAACATCATACCAGTTATAATGGCTTGTAAAGTTCTACAAGTAAGGCAAGGCTCTCTTTGTACCTGGGATTGCGGAGACTTACCATATCATGTGCCAGCTGCTGAACAAATAGCAGAGTTTTTAGAATGAGGGTCATTCCACATACGCTATCAGATGGCAACTCTTTACACTTCAAACATGTCACATTCATGTCAATTTTAGCCTCCAGTGGTCTGCGATAACCAAAAGCACTGATACCTTGCACACCTAAGCGCTCTGCAGTTTCTTCCCGTGTGCAGAGGAACTTCACCATCCAGTACTAGTGAGGAAAATTTGACACAGGTTAGTGCAGTGAGTCTGCGAATCAGTGAAACTGATAACAAAAACTGACATGATGAAATGTTTACATCCATTATCATCCATGTTACCAACAAGTTCTGCAGCCCAACAATGTATTACAAAGTCAATAGGGTTCAGAATTATAAAGAAAAAAAAAAAAAAACATGATACGCAAACTAACTTGTAAATTCTAACAAAGTAATACTATGCTTTTGGGCCATTTTACAACTTCTGAGATTAACCACTTCAGCCCCGAAACATTTGGCTGTTCAATGACCAGGCCATTTTATGCGATATGGCATTGCGTCTCTTTAACTGACAATTGCGCGGTCGTGCGACGATGTACCCAAACAAAATTGACTTCCCTTTTTCCCCACAAATAGAGCTTTCTTTGAGTGGTATTTGAACACCTCTGCGGTTTTTTTTTTTTGCACTATAAACAAAAGAAGAGTGAAAATTTTGGAAAAAAACAAAAAACACAATGTCTTATTTTTCGTTATAATAAATATCTCAAATTTAAAAAAAAATATTTTTTTCCTCAGTTTAGGCCGATATGTATTCTTCTACAGATTTTTTTAAAAATTCACTGATTACTGTATAAATGTCACTGGCAGGTAAGGGGTTAACACTAGGGGGCGATCAAGGGGTTAACTGTGTTCCCTAGTGTGTATTCTAACTGTAGGGGGGGTGGGACGGACTAGGGCAAGAGAGAGATCGGTGTTCATACTTGGTATGTACACACGATCTGTCTCCTCTCCCCTGAGAGAATCGGGATCTGTGTGTTTACACACACAGATCCCGGTTCTCGCTCTGTCGTGAGCGATCGCAGGTGCTCGGCGGTCATCAGGCTTCTCTTTTTCCACCTTTAATGTGACCTATAAACTGTACAACTCAGTTCAAAAATAAACTGAAATCTTTTAGGGGGAGGAAAGTAAAAAAAAAAAAAATGTGGTTGCATAAGTTTGCACACCCTCTTATAACTGGGGATGTAGCAGCGTTCAAAATTAAGCAATCGCATTCACACTCATGTAAAATAGGAGTCGGTACACACCTGCCATCATTTAAAGTGCCTCTGATTAAAACCATATAAAGTTCAGATGTTCTGGCAGGTCTTTCCTGACATTTTCTTAGTCACATTCTACAGCAAAAGCCATGGCCCACAGAGAGCTTCCAAAGCTTTAGAGGGCTCTCATTGTTAAAAGGAGAAGGGTACAAATAATTTCCATGGCATTAGATATACCATGGAACACAGTGAAGACAGTCATCAAGTGGAGAAAATATGGCACAACAGTGACATTACCAAGAACTGGACGTCCCTCCAAAATTGATGAAAAGACGAGAAGAACACTGGTCAGGAGGCTGCCAAGAGGCCTACAGCAACATTAAAGGAGCTGCAGGAACATCTGGCAAGTACTGGCTGTGTGGTACATGTGACAAAAATCTCCCGTATTCTTCATATGTCTGGGCTATGGGATAGAGTGGCACAACGGAAGCCTTTTCTTACGAAGAAAAACATGCAAGCCTGGCTAAATTTTGCAAAAACACATCTGAAGTCTCCCAAAAGCATGTGGGAAAATGTGTTATGGTGATGTGTTATGTCTGATGAAACCAAGGTTGAACACTCTGGCCATAATTCAAAAAATATGTTTGGCGCAAAAAAAAAAAAAAAAAAAAACACTGCACATCACCAAAAGAACACCATACACGCATGGTGGTGGCAGCATACCAGTCAATATTGGCACTAAATCTTCAGGCTTCTGCTAGAAAGCTGAACATGAAGAGGAACGTCATCTTTCAGCATGACAACGAACCAAAGCATATGTCCAAATCAACAAAGGAATGGCTTCACCAGAACAAGATTAACGTTTTGGAATGGCTCAGCCAGAGCCCAGACCTGAATTCGAATGAAAATCTGTGGGCTGATCTGAAGAGGGCTGTGCACTGGGGATGGTCTCACAGTCTGACAGATTTGGAATGTTTTTGCAAAGAAGAGTTGGCAAATATTGCCAAGCCAAGATGTGCCATGCCGATAGACTCATACACAAAAAGACTGAGCACTGTAATAAAATCAAAAGATGCTTCAACAAAAGTACAGTAAAACCTTGGATTGCGAGCATAATTCATTCCAGAAACACGCTTGTAATCCAAACAAATAATGGAAACTCAAATGATTTATTCCACAACCATTTATTCATAAGTCCTTCAGTTTACAGTCCATATAAAAAGATTATAGCAATGCAATAGGTTGTGTAACCATAAAATGCCCATCCACAAATGGAAGCCTCCACAAGGGGATTAGAAGCAAAATCCAGCAGGAGCTACAGATTATAAAATAGAAGTGAGGTGCCTCTAAGTGTAGCAATAAGTTGCTAAATGCTGTACCTTCAATAAATTTACATATATCGCTACACTTGAGGCGCCTCTCTTCTCTGTTATACTCAGTTGTGACATGACGCTGCTTGTATATCAAGTCAAAATGTATTTAAAAATTTTGCTCGTCTTGCAAAACGCTCTCAAAGATACAGGCATTATCCCGGTATCATTCTTTTCAGCCAGCGATTCTCTAAGGCAGAAGTGATCTGAGTGACTAATTAGCCATTCAATTAATTCTGCGGGTGGCGGAAGGGGGGGTCACACCCACCTCCCCCATTGCCTCTCCCGGGCTCTCCAGTCCCATTGCAGAGGCCTGGAGCGATGCGGCCAGCGATGATGACTGCCCTGTACAGAGAGAGAACTAGCGTTGTTCCCCTCTCTGTAACCCTGGAAACTGGGAGCAACCAGTTCATCACTTCCGGTTCTGCCCTTTTGTTTACATGGCCACCAGCGGCATGTTAAAATGTTGGGGTGGTGGGTTAAAAGAGAATGTGAAAGATATATAAAAATGCTTTTTTCTTTTTACACGAATAAAAAAAACGACTTTATTAAAAAAAAAAAAAAAAAAAATAGACCCAAAATCTCTCCAAACATAGGACCTGTCATGGCCCATGCTGCCACAGGGGATGTTGTTCATCCCTTGTGATATCAATAAAGTTAGCGCAAAAATAAAAAAAATTGTATAAAATAAAAAAAAAAGTAAAATTAAATTTAAAGCTACCCCGTCCCACCGTGCATACGCGTAAATGCGAAGGCATACGTTACTCACGCACGCATATGTAAACTGTGATCACACCAAACATGTGAGGTAATGACGCGAACATCAGAGAGCACAATAATTCTAGCACCAGACCTTCTGTGCTACTCTAAACTGGTAATCTGTAAAGGTGTTTAAAGCGTCACTTATGGAGAATTTTAAGCACCGTAGTTTTCCGCCATTCCACAGGCAGACACAATTTTAAGGCGTGATATGTTAGGCATCTATTAACTCGGCATAACCTCCTCTTTCACATTATACAAAAAATTAGGCTAACTTTAATGCTTTATTTTTAATTCATTAACTGCTTTCCGACCAGCGCACGACGATGTAAGTCGGCACAATGGCACGGCTGGGCAAATGGGCGTACCTGTATGTCCCCTTTAAGATGCGGCTTAGTGAGCGTGCCCGCGGACTCTATGTCCAACGGGGCCCGCGATCGTGACACAGAGCATCAGAACGGGGAGATGCCTATGTAAACAAGGCATTTCCCTGTTCTGCCTAGCAACATGACAGGGATCTACTGCTCCCTGTCATTGGGAGCAATGATCTCTGTCATGTTGTAGTAAGCCCTCCCCCCACACCCCCGTTAGAATCGCTCCCTAGGACACACTTAACCCCTTGATCGCCCCCTAGTGTTTAACCCCTTCCCTGCCAGTGTCATTTACACAGTAATCAGTGCATTTTTATAGCACTGATCGCTGTATAGATGTCACTGGTCCCAAAATAGTGTCAAGTGTCCGATGTGTCCGCTGCAATGTCGCAATCACGATAAAAATCGCAGATCGCCACCATTACTAATAATAAAAAAAAAAAATTAATAATAAAAATGCCCTAAATCTATCCCCTATTTTGTAGACGCTATAACTTTTGCGCAAACCAATCAACATACACTTATTGCGATTTTTCTTACCAAAAATATGTAGAAGAAACATCAGTCTAAACTAAGAAATTTGTTTGTTTTTTTATATATTTTTTGGGGATATTTATTATAGCAAAAAGTAAAAAATATTGCTTTTTTTTTTTTTTTCAAAATTGTCGCTCTTTTTCGGTTTACAACGCAAATAAAAACTGCAGAGGTGATCAAATACCACCAAAAGAAAGCTCTATATGTAGGGGAAAAAAAGGAAGTAAATTTTGTTTGGTAGCAACATCGCACGACCAGGCAATTGTCAGCTAAAGCGACTCAGTACCGTATCGCAAAAAGTGCTCTTCCTGGGCTGAAGTGGTTAAAGTGTGGGGTTCCAAGTAATTTTCTAGCAAAAAAAAGTAGATTTTTACATGTAGGAGCGAAGTGTCAGAAATGGCCCGGGTGCAAAGTGGTTAAACATGTGGTAAGGAGAAACTGAAAATAGGAAAAGGGGCCCAACGCTCCACCTGCTATCTGCTTTCATGCTGCAGCTTTTTGTGTGTGAACTTTTACTAGATCATACATACTGCTGATAAAAAGACACTGCCTTTCTCACATCTGATAAAAATATCCTCATGGTAAATTTAGGCTATGCCCACCATAATCATATTTCACCTTATATTTCACCACATCAATATAAAAAAAAGAGACAAAAGTTACCTTTTTAAAAAGCAAGCAATGCTATGCTACAAATGTTTGTTTTAAACAGAAATTTTTCATCAGTACCAAACCACCATGAAGAAAGATGGCAATGGAAGTTTCCCTGTTCCACTCCCACACAGCCTTCTCTTTCAATGCAAACAGTTTATACATTTTCACTAAGCCTCCATGCACACTAGCTTTAAAATCATTGCTGTTACAGGAGTTTTGTGTTCTGCCTGTAGAAGCTACTCAATGTTATCCTATGTGTCCATGCACATTAGGACGCTTACAGGCATATTTTGAGCTCAACGTTAAGAGGAAGAAAAAAAAAAGAGAAAAAAAAACTTCTGGTTTGCATTTCTGATTAGAGCTTACTGGCAGAATTTTTTTTTTTTTAAAAACTCTCCTAAGCTCGCCTAAACTTTGTACAAAAAATGCTCTATATGGAGCAATTTTTTTTTTTTCACTGCCAAGAGAAGAGATGTTTTTTTAAGCCCAGTGTGCATGGAGCCTTAATATCGACAGGGATACTTGGAGTAGTATTGTATATAGTCACATCAGTCAGCAGGTTGTGCAGATTCATAGATTATGGTCCCAGTAAAATTAGATTTTCTTTGCTCTAGGGAACATGTAGAAATATGCCTGTGCCTAGTAGTTTTATTAGAGTTTGTGGTGTCACCACTACACTGCTTGCTTAAGATGAATTTGTACCTGGGAACTTACTTACCAGGTTTGCCCTTCCTTTTGGCCGTGGTTTGGGTACTTTTAAAACAGGAATTCTTTTAGGATGCTTCTCTAGATGCAACAGTTTTTACATACCTTGGCAGTTTTACATTGCTGCATCCTGATGTCCACTTCATCCCATTCCTCTTCCAGCTCAAACCAGGCTACAGGATCACTTTCGCCTATATCTGTTCCACACCGGTTAGCTCTGCAAACAGGGGAAAAATAGGATTTTTGTACTCGCTATAAACATCTTTACTCAGAGTATTAAGGGACAGAGATTGATAATAAGCAACCTAGGTATATACTGCTGCCTACAGAGAAATTGGACACTAGGCACTAGAGCTGCACGATTCTGGCAAAAATGAGAATCACAATTTTTTTGCTTAGAATAAAAAGATCACGATTCTCTCACGATTCTCACGATGTAAAATCTTTCACATTATACAAAAAAATGGGCTAACTTTACTGGTCAGATTTTTTTTTTTTTTTTAATTCATTAAAGTAATTTTTTCCAAAAAATTGCATCTGAAAGACCGCCGCGCAAATATAGTGTGACATAAAATATTGCAACAATCACCATTTTATTCTCTAGGGTGTCTACTTAAAAAAGAAAAAAAAAATATGTTTGGGGGTTCTAACTAATTTTCTAGCAAAAAAAAAAAAAAAAAAATGATTTTTAACTTGAAACCAAATGTCAGAAAAAGGTTCAGTGTTTAAGTGGTTAAACTTTTTTTTTACTTACACAGGAAGTCTATTCCATTGACAAATTGTTACAATGTTTATACTTAAGTTCAACTGATAAAGAATGTTTGGTTTGTTGGCAGTCTTTTTTTTTTTCTCTTCTTTTGAGGGCTGTGGCTTCAGAAGAGCAGAGAGAATTATTTGCATAGAAAGAATTGTGAAACACTTTAGTCAAGATCGCGATAACGATTCTTGACGATTAATCACGTTAACGATTCTTGATGATTAATTGTGCAGCTCTACTAGGCACACAGAAAACAATGGTCAGCTCCCCTTGGGGCTATTACACCCCCCCCCCCCCCCCCCACCTCCTCAGATGCAGCAAGCAGACCAAAGAGAATGATAGCATATGAGGGGAGGGAGTCTGTGTCCCTCAATGAACTTTAGAACTTTTCTCTATTGCCCATTGAGGGGCACAGCTTGATAGTAAGAATCTAGGATATCCAAAAGCAGTCCAAACTGGGAGGTGGGAACACAAAAACCATCAAGGTGAACCAGCCCAAAAAATAACAATAAACTGAAAAAAAAAAAAAAAAACTGAAGCGAGGGAAACCAAGGGCAGTAAAACAGCTGATTGCAAAGCCTTCCTAACAAAAGTAGCATCTGCTGGAGCAGACACATCAAACTTATTGAATTTAGAGAACGCATGTGCAGAAGACCAGGTTACAAACTTACAGATCTGAGACAGAGGCCTAACAATGAAAAGACCAAGAAACAATCATTGCCCTAGTGAAGTTGGCTTTAAACAAGAAAAGGACTCGTTTATTTAACAACCCATAAGCCTACACAATAACTTATCGAAAACCACTTACAAATAGTGGATCTGGAAGCAGAAGTACCTCTTTTTATCCATTTGCCTAAAAGAAGCAGTGCCTGAATAGTAAATCCTGATGGCCCTCGCCATTGAACAGGTGCTAGACACAGGGAAGGTAACAATATATTCATTAAGCTATAGATCCACGGTAGTTGATGGAACATAAAACTCCACCCAGGATGGGGTAGACTACCTCCGTCTCAAACACTCCTGATGTTTGATATATACTGCTCATAACACTAGGAAGCTTCAATTTTTTTGGTTAGACTAAAGCCTCGTACACACGATCGGATATTTGGCCAACCGAGCACCAGACTTTTGTCCGAACGGCGTGTGCCAGGAACTTGTCTCGTATACTAATGGCACACTATTGTCGGCCAACAAACATGAACGTAGTGACTTTGGGCACCTTCTGCTAATGTCGTGTTTGGTGAGCATCGATTCCAAGCATGTGTGTTTGTACTTTGGACTTTTGTGTGACGGACTTGTGTACACATATGAAAATCTGACAACAGACCGTTGTCCGCCGAAAATTTACTAGCCTGCCATCCAACATTTGTTGGCGGAAAGTTGGACAACAATTGTCTGATGGAGCGTACCAACGGTAGAATTTTAGGCCAACAGTCTGTCATCACACAATTCCCTGCCGAAAATCCGATTGTGTGTACAAGGCTTAAGGCTGGGTTCACACTTGCACAAACTGGATGTGGGTTTCCGCGCTTCCAATTTGCATGACAGGAGACTGACTGGCTCTCAATGGAGCCGGTTCACACATCTCTATGGCGGCCGCAGTCCACATTAGAAAAGGGTCCTGTGCATCTTTGGCTCTGTTTCAGGTGTAAATTCAGACTGGAGTCGCACCTTAATCGGTTTAGAGGTACGCAACGGACCCTCTGCTGGGACCCGCAGCCACATCAGTGTGAACCCAGCCTGAGAGTCTGTCTTGGCAATAAGGTAAGAGAAAGGTAAGGTAAGAGAAACCTGCTCTGCGAAGATATGGAGAACAGAAGCCACCATGACAGACACCCCTTGATTCGATTATGTAACTGGATCATCCTGCCCAGAGAAACCTGAATTTGTCCACATTTTAAGAATGTCTTGTAAAGTACTGAAGTGAAATTGAGGAAATAGGACCGCTCTGAAGGTGGATGCCATCAATCCCAGCATTTCTGTACGCAAACTAACATTTCCCCCCTCCCTCTCCCTCTGCCCTAATGTTAAGGTAAGATTGATAAGGTTGTGCAGTTTTACACAAGTCACCAATCTGTAATATTTCTATTAAGAGGCATACCAGCTAGGGCTGAAAACAACTACCTTATATACTCGAGTATAGGCCGACCCGAATATAAGCCGAGGCATCTAATTTTACCACAAAAAACTGAGAAAACGTATTGACTCGCTGTATAAGCCTAGGGTGGGAAAATGCAGCAGCTACTGGGTAAACATATATATGTATATATATATATATATATATATATATATTTATTTATTACATACACACACAAGGGGCATTCAAGTCAAACCGGGACTTTTAATTTTACAGGTATAAAAAGGGATTCTAGCATGGTGGTACTACACGCAGTAGTAAGTAGCAAGTGTGTCCTATGACTGATAGGTGGCGCACATTTCACAGGCCAATCCAAAGACCCTTAATTAAGATGGCAGACAACAGTACTACTAGTGCATACATGAAACAGCGTGCGGAGATGAAGTTTCTTGAATGAAAGTGTAAAACCAATGGATATCTACAGAAGACTTCAAGCACAGTACTGTGATGGGACGCTCAACTGCAGTAAGACATTTGAATGGTGTAAACGTTTCAAAGATGTACATGCGTCAGTGATGATCTCGACTGTAGTTGTTACCAGCCCACAGCAGTTACTGCTGTGAACATTCAGCGCATGGCATGCCTGATCCTGGATAAGCGATGCATAACCTGTCACGAAATCACACAGGAGACGAATCTTTGTGAGAAATGATGACAAAGTGAAGCAGGCTGTCCTAGGATGTTCAGGCATACTGACAGATCTTTCTATGCCAAAGCTTTCCAGGCATTAAAGCTTGGATAAGTATTTAAATGTTGCAGGGGAGTAAGTCAAAAAATAAATGTAGCTTCCACTCCTTGAAATTTGTTCATTATATAAAACTCAAGTCACAGCAAGCAGCTTGCTATGGGGGCACCTGAGCCGAGCTGCAGCTCAGCGTGTCCATTAAGACATGGAGCTGCAGTTCGGCCATGCCCCCCTCTCTCCCGATTGGCTAACTGACTGAGAGCAGCGGGAGCCAATAGCGCTGCTGCTGTGTCTCAGCCAATCGGGAGGGAAAGTCCCGGACAGCCAGGGGATTCATGGACATCGTTTTAGGTGGGTTGAAGGGGGCTGCACAAACAGAAGGCTTTTTATCTTAAAGCGGAGTTCCACCCAAAAGTGGAACTTCCGCTCATCTGATTCCTCCCCCCCTCCGGTGCCACAATTAGACAGGTTTCTGCACCCACTTCCGGGAATAGAATCCCGCGGGAGTCACACCCCCTCCCGTACTGCCCCGCTGTCTCCTGGGAAACACACAGGTCCCAGGAGATAGCGGGGACCACTTAGGACGTGCAGCGTGACACGCACATGTGCAGTAGGAAACTGGGAAGTGAAGCCGCAACCCTTCACTTCCTTATTCCCTCACCTAGAATGACGGCGGCAGCAGCCGAGAGCCGAGCTATTGCTCGGCTTTGGCTGCCGACATTGCTGGACTCCAGGACAGGTAAGTGTCCGTTTATTAAAAGTCAGCAGCTGCAGTATTTGTAGCTGCTGGCTTTTATTTTTTTTTCAGGTGGACTCCCTCTTTAATGCATAGAATGCATTTATAACCTCTTTAAAGTGTTTGTAAAGGTTTGTGCTTTTTTTTTTTTTTCTTTTTTTAAATAAAAATAACAAACATGTTATACTTACCAGCTCTGTGCAAGGGTTTTGCATAGAACAGCCCCGATTCCGGGGTGCCCTGCTGGCGCTCCTGACCTTCATCTGGTGCCCCCACAAAAAGCTGCTTTCCATGGGGGCACCCTTGTGGGATCGCCACACAGCGGGTCTCGCCCCCCCACTGCTGTGTCACAGAATTTGATTAAAAACAGCGGCAGCAAATTACTCCTGCTGCTATCAATTTGTCCAATGAAGAGAAAGACAGCGGCTGGAAATGCTGGGCTTGTGGCACATCGCTGGACCGGATCAGGCTCAGGTAAGAAAAAGGGGGGTCTGGGGGGCAGCTGCAGCACAAAAGGTTTTTCACCTTAATGCATAGAATGCATTAAGGTGAAAAACCTTGGGGACTTTACAACCACTTTAAGACCTGGACTTCATACAGCCATTCCATTAAGCCCTGGTTCACACCAGTGCGGCTTTAAATTCGTGCTACTTCAGTATGATTTCAAAGCTTCAGATCAGTGTAACTTGGACCTCCAATTTCACTGCGGCTTGAGACTTCATTTAAAGTGCTACTAAACCCACAACAGTAAAATTACTGATAGAAGCACTGATAGAAGACACAAGACTGCTATATACTGCTGATGAGAAAAGGCATTTAGCAGTTTATATTTACTAAAATGATTGCATTTCCATGCTCTGTGTACTGTGGGAGATCAGATATAGTGAATGCAGGGTCCTGGGTTTAGTAACACTTTAACCACTTAAAGTGGTGTTCCACCCTAAAAAAAAAAAAAAAAAAATCCATGACTGTGCCTAAAAAAAAAATTTGGAAATTTTTTTTTTTTTTTACTTAACTCTAAATGCCTGTTGCTAGGGGGTCCCTCGTAGTCTGCCTCTTCCAGTGCCTGGGCTGGTGACATCACTTCCCCCTCGGCACAGGAAGGACTCGGTTCTGCTCCCTCCTGTCAATCATCTGGGACCCATTACAGGTCCCAGGTGACTGAGCCGCCAATCACGGCGCGCGGCCCTGCTCGCGCATGCGCAGTGGGGGCCAGGCTGTGAAGCCACAGTTGCAATGCCGGTCCCTCAGAACGGAGGGGGAGACGAGCGGGGCTTCGATCCCCCGCATCGCTGGACCCTGGGACAGGTAAGTGTCCAATCAAAAGTCAGCAGCTGCAGTATTTGTAGCTGCTGACTTTTAATTTTTTTTTTTTCATGGGCCTCGTTTTGGAATTTAGGTGTTTACATGTTTAAAACTGGTTTTTTTTTGCTAGAAAATTAAGTAGAACCCCCAAACATTATATATTGTTTTTTTTCTAATACCCTAGAGAATATAATGGCGGCCATTGCAATACTTTTTTTCACACCGTATTTGTGCAGCGCTCTTACAAGCGAGCTTTTTTTTGGAAAAAATTCACTTTTTTGAATAAAAAAAAAAATTGTGTCACTTTTATTCCTATTACAAGGAATGTAAACATCCCTCATAATAAAAAAAAGCATGACAGGTCCTCCTAAATATGAGATCTGGGGTCAAAAAGTCCTCAGATCTCATTTGGACTTAAATGCAATAAAAAAATAAATAAATTAAAAAAAAAGTAATTTGAAAAAATGACATTGAAAAAATGTGCCTTTAAGACGTATGGGCGGAAGTGACGTTTTGACATCGCTTCCGCCCTGCAGTGTCATGGAGACGGGTGGGGGCCGTCTTCCCCCCAGTCGACTCCATGCACAGCTAGGGAAAGGACACGATTGCCTCCGCCGCTGCTGACGGTTCCGGTAAGCGGTGGAGGGCACCAGATCGCGGCGGGAGGGGGGGCCCTCTCCCGCCACCGATAAAAGTGATCTCGCGGCGAATCATGTGGCAGAAAACTAACACTGCACATCACCCTGAACACACCATCCCCACCATGATACATGATGGTGGCAGCATCTTGTTTTGGGGATCCTTTGCTTCAGCAGGGACAGGGAAGCTGGTCAGAGTTGATGGGAAGATGGATGGAGACAAATACAGGACAATCTTAGAAGAAAACTTGTTAATAGTTTGCAAAAGACTTGAGACTGGAGTGGAGGTTCACTTTCCAGGAGGACAACCACCCTAAACATACAGCCAGAGCTACAATGGAATGGTTTAGATCGAAGCATATTCATGTTTTAGAATGGCCCAGTCAAAGGCCAGACCTAAATCCAATAGAGAATCTGTGGCAAGACTTGAAAATTGCTGTTCAAAGACACTCTCCATCCAATCTGACAGAGCTTGAGCTATTTTGCAAAGGAGAATGGGCAACAATTTCACTATCTAGATGTGCAAAGCTGGTAGACATATAACCAAAAAGACTTGTAGCTGTAATTGCAGCGAAAGGTGGTTCTACAAAACTATTATCTCAGGGGGGCTGAATACAAATGCACATTGCACTTTTCAGATAGCTCTAAAAAGAAAATAAATTGAGAACGATTTATCATTTTCCTCCCACTTCACAATTATATGCTTTTTTGTGTTGGCCCATCACAAAAAATCCCAATACAATACATTAACTTTTTTGGTGGTAACGTGACAAAATGTGAAAAATTTAAAGGGGTAAGAATACTTTAAGGAACTGTAGATACAGAAAACTCTACTTTTGTCAGGGAGGCCCCTTAGTGTATGCCTGAGATAGAGCTAGAATGGGATGCAGAGACCTCGGTAAAATCAGTTCCTGCTCCGATGCAAGGGAAGCATTGTCACTGAAGGCGAGTGTTGTGCAGACCTTCAGCAGAACGAATGTTCACCTGAGGTTTAGCCACAGAGCTCCTATTTCCCTTGTTCTGCCATAGCTACGGGTGAGGGTGCACAACTCTGGACATGTATAGTACCCTGAGGCCGACTACAAAGTGTTGCACTAAGTGCTAAGGTAAGCGATTTTACAGGCACCCAAAGTTTTAGATGCCTTGGATATGGCTCCCAAAGTTTTACGGAGGTTGTGCGAATCTGGATGCACTACTTCTATTCTTCGCATTCAAAGGCAGTAAAGGGGATAATTGAAGAGTTGAAAAATTCAACGACAAAATAATACAATATTAAAGTAGTTAAGCTAAGAGTAATTTCTCTGCAAAGGAAAACAGGTCCATCACCTTAGGACACTAGCAAAAAAAGAAAAAAAAAGGGGGGGGCTCACCACAGTGGTGGGGTTCCCACCTTTGAAAGCTGTCAGTGTCCAATCACCTAAAGGTAGGAGCGTATAAACCCCAGGTTTATGAATACTTTGCCTGTGTTGTACTTTCCTATATGTACTCTATGATCAAGATAACTGGGTTTGCAAAGCCTTTTGCTGCACACAAAGCGCATTTATATCCTCTGTGGCTGTTGACAATTATTTAGGAATGTTTTTGTCTCTGAGGTTCAGTTTTAAGTGTTTAGCAGGGTAAAATATCTACAGCTTCTTCTAGGAGTTAGACTTATACACACGATTGGACATTGATCGGACATTCAGACAACAAAATCCATGGATTTTTTCAGACGGATGTTGGCTCAAACTTGTCTTGCATATATACGGTCACACAAAGTTGTCGGAATTTCCGAACGTCAAGAACGCGGTGTCGAACAATACGGACGAGCTGAGAAAAAGGAAGATCAATAGCCAGTGCGGCTCTTCTGCTTGATTCCGAGCATGCGTGGAACTTTGCGCGTTGGATTTCTGTACACATGATCGGAATTTGCGCAAACAGATTTTGTGGTCGAAAAATTTGAGAACCAGATCAAATTTTGTGCGACGGAAATTCCGATGGAAACTGTCCGATTGAGGCTACACACGGTCGGAATTTCCGACAACACGCTCCTATTGCACATTTTACATCGGAAAATCCAATCGTGTTCACGGGGCATTAGTGTTTTAAAACAGGGTAGGGTATAGCCTTAGGGGGGTATTCTAGAGTAGGTTAAAAATGGGATTTTTTTTTTTACCATTGCCTGAGAAAGCTGCAGAGGTGGCACCATCTGAAAAGGTGTGTAATATATTCTCATATCAGTTTTCATTATCTGTGCAAAGTGTCAGTTTACTATTAATTTCTTTCATATACATGACAAAAAAAAAAAAAAAAAAAAAAAAACTTTCATGGCTTTTATCAGCAAAAAATGGCCTTCTGGTATTGTATTTGAATGCACATTTTTGTACTTTGTGTATTAATACATTTAAGATAAAACTACAAAACATCAGGTTACAAATACACAGGAAGTATCAAAGCAAAGTTCTAGTCATTTTTCTGTTTATTAAAAGCCAGCAGCTACAAAAAGTGTAGCTGCTGACGTTTAATAAACACACACTCACCTGTCCCAGGATCCAGAGATGTGGCTGCCCAAACAATCGATTCTCTCCCTCTCCTTTCCCCAGCATTACAACTGTGGGCACCTGGCTGTGACAGTTTGCGGCTTCACAGTCGGATGCATGATTCGTGTTGCAGCCTCCTGAATTTTTGGGCAATCTTATGGGACCTGTGACATGTCTCAGAAGATTGCTGAGAGGGAGGGGTGGGGGGGGTGGAGAGGAGAATTTCCGCTGTCAAAACTAGGCACTCTCTTCCCACCCCCCCAAAAAAAAAAAAAGACAACATGTCAAAGGTGATGGGGGAGTAGTGCTAAAAGCAGAACTTCCCTTTCTGGGTGGAGCTTCACTTTAGGTAACTTGTCCACAAAAAGATTTCCACACACAGAGCAAGAACTGAAAGAAAACAAAAAACACCACAAAAGATGATGATTCCTATGTATTAATTGCTACACAGGCAAAGTTCTCTTTTATACAATAGAACACAACAGTGGGGGAAAAAAAAAAATTTCAAGAAAAATTTTATTGAACTGTACTCCCAATGTATTAACATATTCTGATGTTGATGCAAGAAAGCTTTAAATGTCAGCAAAGTAAGAGATTAGCACATATACCAGCAAAACGTGTTATGCTGCTTCATGAAATAAATAAATAGCTCCAGTTTGAGGCTGGGGTGCAGCAAAGTGTTTTAAGACACCTGCCTCTGGAATGTTAAGTATATTCCCTCTTCTTTTAGCAGGCATATTACTGGATACAAAAGATCCTGTGGTGACAGAGTCATTTTGAATGACAATATATGGCAAGGCTCAACAAACCCTAGGTGCCTGCGACCAGAAGTTTCAAACTAGCGACTGTCACCAAAAAAAAAAAAAATCACATTAGGGGACTTTTTGTCCCCTATGTGATGGGGGAAAAAAAAAAAATCTTAAAAATTGTAAAAAAAGTTACATCCAAGCACATAAAATCCCCCCCCCCCGCCCCCAATAGAATTGAGGCCCCCCACATATACAAAAAATTCACGCGACGGGGCACCTACGCCTCAAAAAGTTGATTGCGATATACATATTACATATCGTCGCGCACGCTGGAATGAGAGCAACAATTCTAGCACCAGACCCCCTTCATAAGGCCAAACTGATGACTTATAGGGGGCTTTTAAAGTGTTTCGCCTATGGAAAATATAGGGTACGGACATGTTTAAGGTTTGACATGTTGAGTATATTTACCCGGTGCGACCTCTGCTTTTAAATTTTACCAAAAAATTGGGTAATTTATTCAATTTTTGTGCCCCCTAAAACCAACTTTTTATTGTGTTTTTTTTACCGCACCTTTGCGGTAATATTGTGAGACTTAAAAAAATTGAACTACCACTATTTTATTCGCTAGGGCAGGAATATGCAATTAGCGGACCTCCAGTTGTTGCAAAACTACAACTCCCATCATGCCTCTGCCCCTGGGTGTCACGCTTGTGGCTGTCAGAGTCTTGCTATGTCTCATGGACTTGTAGTTCTGCGACAGCTGGAGGTCTGCTAATTGCATATCCCTGCTCTAGGGTGTCTGTTTTCAGAAAATATATGATGTTTGGGGGTTTTATATAATCTTCAGGCCTAAAATTTTTTTTTTAAAAACGTGTGCAAAAAAGGCTCTGGCAGCGCAAGGGTTAGGCTTAATGTACACGGGATGTTTTAAAACCTCTCCTCAACAATTTAACTTGACAGATCGTAATAAGACATTTAAAAATGTCCGTTTTGCCATGTTTACATGCCGCTTTTTTTTTTTTTTCAAATAGTCAAAAATGCAACATTTTCCACCCGTAAGATTTGTTAGGTAAAAAACTGGCTCCTAACTTTTTAGCTGGCTCCTAGATTCAAGGCAAATTTGTCAAGCCCTGATATATGGTAATAAAATTTAGTTTAAAAAAAAAATGATCAAGTCCTTACCTTTCTTTCACAAACTGTTTGAATTCAGGTAATTTCCACGTGTCAAAATGTTCAAATCTTTTAAAATGCTGTTCAGCATGGAACTTTTCCGGGCAATTGTAAGCAAACACCAAACCACATCTGGCACCAATGGCACCTCTTCGGACCTTAAAAATAAAGTATGAATAAAATAAAAAAGTAAATGTTATGTTATGTTTAGACCATGCCTAAAAATGCTATATTAACTAGCACTTGAATTAACATGTTTCTGAATAATAAACTTAAATCAGCAGCAATGTTAAAGCCTACTATAGGAGACATTGTGCTGAATCATCCAGTACCAACTTTTATATATCTAGAACCCTGACAGCGCAAGCTTCTACTAATGGCCCATTTATACTTGCTTGTTTTCACTGGGTAATACTCAAGCAGTTTTCTGCATAAAAAAACAACTTTACATGAAGGGATCCCATTCTGGTCCCATTCACACCCATGTGTGCAAGCTCATTATCCCTCATTGCACACTGCAATGCAAACAGAATGGTGTGGATTCAGCCTCACATTATACCACTTGCCACTACTATTGCAAGGTTCCACAAATATGTGTCACTCCTTGCATTGCACACTCTAATGTAAAAAAAAAAAAAATGGAAAGGAAGCAAAAAGTACCACAGCTTGTTAAAAGGCAGGAGCAAGTGTTTGGAGCTTGAGACTTAGGTGCACAGATTTTGCTGCTGGTGTTCACAGGTGGCCAACATATGTGTAAATCCATAAAGTCAATTTTAGGTAAACTGCCAGATTAACATTTTCACATTTTGTTTATTATGTAGTAAAATGTTGTAAGTTGTAGTTGTAAAATGTTTTTCTTTGCGTAGGTTACAGGACTCAGGATCTTAGTCTTACACCATGTGCTATGCAGCTACCTTCAGGTGATTAGACGCTGGCAAACAAAGCTGTAAAGGAAGCCCTAGCATACCCCATCCCACTCCCAGCAATAAGGAGAAGAGGGGAGGGACCTGTGTTCTGTAATGTACTTCAAAAAGAAGATTTTACAAGTCAAAAATCCTATTTTTTAATTGTACATTATTGGACACATCAACTTAGTCTTAAATATTGGGATGTCCAATTGCAATGTAACTGAGGAGAGGATAACATAGCAAACACCAACAGGCCCAAGTAACAACATAGGCAAACAGAGGGCTAGAAAACTCAGAGCAAGCTAAAACCAACACCTGAAGTGGCATGAACATCACCTGCTAGCTGAAACTTAATTTTTTTTTTTCATAGTCAGCCTGCCAATTTTCCATGCCTGGAATGTGCACTGTAATGTGCAAAATGATTTATGGCCAAGCTAGTATGGGGTTCACTTCACTTTGAGCTGCGTGACTTTTGGTGCCTCCCTGACGGTTTATGTAGGCCGCTGCAGAGGACTGGATATTCACCACACTAGAGCAAGCCTGGTTGTGTTGGGAAGGTAAATGAGACGATCAAGAGAATGAGTCTGCTTGGTCTGGTGAGAGAAGACCATTGACTGGGATGCTTCCACAATCAGGTCCAGAGAGCTTACTTCTAGAGACTTAAAGTGGATGTAAGTCCCATTCATGAAATCTGACCTAAGCACATCTGTAGTGATTACTCATCTCTCTCCAAAGCCCTAAGACCCATGTCTATCTGCTGCTTCTTTCCTTTGTTATCAGCATGGTAACTTCTGACACGTTCTCCAATACAGGAGATAAAACCAGCTGGAAATTTGTGTCGGGGTGGGTGCATAGAGATAGATTAGCAGAGAGTTTGTCTATTCACAGTACAAGTCTCTCTATTCCTCCGCATATGTGGAGTGAGAAGGGGGGGGGGGGGGGGCCTTTCCTTCAATCAGCTCTTACACAGTGTATGCCAAGACTGCACACCCAGTGATGGAACAGGAATAAAAGTTTATAACACAATGTTCACTTTCTAAACTGTGTAGAAAGCTGAAGACAGCAGATATACAAATAAAACGTATAAAGGGAGATTTGTTTAATCTCCGTGTAGCATCTGAGGCTACACTTCACTGGGTATATGTGAGGGTTTACATCCACTTTAAGTTTCGGATCCATCAAAACCTCTCTGGTGGAAGGTCTATGCTCTCTGATGGACATTGGCTAACAAGCTTAGAGCACAGCAGAACCAAGACTGGAGCATACATCTTGATGAAGAACCAATGTGCTGTGGACAGGCCAAAAGGGGAGGGCAACAAACTGGTAATGATGCACGTTCACAGAAAAATACAGATAGTATTGATGTGAAAGGAGGAGGAGGATGTGCAAGTAGGCTTTCTTGATGTCCAGAAGGTCCCCCGGTTGAAGAGAAACGATGACTGACCTGGCAGATTCCATACAGAATGATTGAAACCCAAAAGGAACCTGTTGAGAATCTTCTGATCCAGAATGAGGCAAATGCCTTATTTTGCCTTGGGGACAATGAGCGGGTTTTAGTAGAAGGCCTAAACTTCTCTTTTGGGACAGAACCAATGACTACCCACAAAAGGAGTTCATGGAGAGCAATGCAAAGCTCGACCTACTTTTGTGGGGGGAGGACAGCAAGTCTGACAGCATGAAGCAAGGTTGAGGCAGAAAAAATGTAATTGAAAAAAAATTAGCTATGGGAGCAATCTAGTGACTGGTGTCTGACCTTCACACAATGTGTGTCTCATGTAACCCTATAAACTGAACCAGTGTCCACCCCCTGTGGAGGCAGAGACCAAAACTCTAGTTTGTAACCCCTGGATCAGACATTCTGGACCCAGACATCTGAAATTTCCTGAGCCCAGGTGGCTTTGAAGGCCAAGTGCTCTCCCCCTTTCCCTCAGACAAGTGGGGACACTCCCTCATACCCACTCTTGAGCCAAAGGATCCTTTGCATGTGCATCAAAAGCCAGTTCACTCTGGATGTTGGTGGAGAATATCAGCTAACCCATCAACCAATTAGCAAAATTAGGCTAAGGGGTAGAATCTCCAGCTGATAGAAGACAGATATTTGTCAGAAAAAAGCCAAGGTCCCTGCTGAGCCATGTCATTGGACCAGACAGACAAAAGGCAGGTTACATAGCAGGACCAGCCTAAAAGAGCAATGCCTTGAAGAGGGCTTCTAACCTCTTATTCACAGGGTCCTTGAAAACAGGGTCATTCCCGAGAGGGACTGTTAAAGTGGTTGAAAACCCTCACATATACCAAAAGAAGTGTGGTACACAGAGATAAAACAAATCCTCCTACATAGGTTTTACTTGTTTAACTGCAATCTTCTCCCTACAACCCTTCAACGTGGAAAGCCTTATGCATCTGTGAATAGTACAGAGAAGGAAGTAGAAAACTGCAGTTAACAGCTCAGAGACACTGTGCGAGAGCTGATTGAAGGAAAGGGACACACCTCCCTTCCACATAGGTAGAGGAACTAAGAAACATGCAGAGCTGTATTCTGAATAGACAAGCTCTGTGCTTCTCTCTCTCCCTAACACAAATTTTAAGCTCATGTTATCTCTTGTGTTGGAAAACTTCTCATGCCGATAACAGAGGAACAAGCACCAGAGAGAAACAGAACTTAGAGATTTGGAGAGAGACAAGTAAACACTACAGATATATGGGTTTAAAGAGGAACTGCAGTTTGCGCACATAATTAGTAATAAAAACATTTTTGCTATTCTGAAGCTTCCCTCCAACCACTTTGATTCTGTACTCGCCAAATATGCTGCTGAAATCTCCCGCCACTGAGTCTGTCTGCATCCATTTTAATCGTGGGCAGCTGAAGCTGCTGCCTGTTCACTTCCTGGATTTACATAGACACACAGAGGCACACCTTCAGCTCTGCAGCCTTGTAGCTCTCATTTGTCCTTTTAAGACTTATCCCCCCTCCCTTCCTGGAAAACACGAGAGAGAGTGAGAGGGAGAGTGAGAGAGAGAGAGAGAGAGAGAGAGAGAGAGAGAGAGAGAGAGAGTGAGAGAGAGAGTGAGAGAGAGAGTGTGAGAGAGAGAGAGTGTGAGAGAGTGTGAGAGTGTGAGAGAGTGTGAGAGAGTGTGAGAGAGTGTGAGAGAGTGAGAGAGAGTGTGAGAGAGTGTGAGAGAGTGAGAGAGAGTGAGAGAGAGTGAGAGAGAGTGAGAGAGTGAGAGAGTGAGAGAGTGAGAGAGAGTGAGAGAGTGAGAGAGTGAGAGAGTGAGAGAGTGAGAGAGTGAGAGAGAGATGTGCATGACGTCATAAGCCTAGGCTTTTTACCAGACAAGAAACAGGAAGTGTATAAGGCATTTACTGGCAGAAAAAAAGGTTTTACTATCCAAAGTTAAAATAACCAGGGCAGAAGATTTAATAGATGGAAAGTTGAAAAAATTACTGAAGTTCAGCTTTAAGCTCAAATTCCATGACTGAGGGTTACAACCACTTTAAGGTTTTGCTAAGGCAAGAAATGGCTGTGTCCACTGCCAATTTCTTTAGGAAACCCTATTCAATAGGTATTGCTGAGCAAAGCACTTGTGAAACTAAAAGTTTGCCAGGATGAGGGCATTCACTGTACAAGTTAAGCTCTAGGAGTAAGTGTGCAGTGAATGTTTTGGCCAGCTGAGGCATTTCAAGGAACCTAGACTGGCAACTTTTGTTTGAGCTGACACAGGCTGCTAAAAGGCAAGACATTGGCACTGTGGTAGTAAATACACTGAGCAAGTAAAGACAGAAATGGTATCCTTAGCTACTTGTCTACCAAGGTATGTTTACAAACATTATGGTAGACAAGTGGTTTTAAGATTATGGTAGACAAGTGGAATTAAAGCTCACAGTGTCTGTGAGCTTGATACCGGATTGCAGAGCCAGCAAAGGGCTTTCCAAGAAAAGTGATTGGGCGGCTCTAGAGTCACCCAATCACTTCCAATGGGGCTCTCAAAGTGTAAAAAAAAAAAAAAAAAATTGTATAAAACAAACAGTTTAAAAAATTGAAAGCACCCATCACCCTCACACTCTTCATAAAAATGGGCAGTGTAGGGCAAGCACATGTATGTATACACCAATGACCCAATACATATGAGGTACTGCTGCAAAGGTCTGTGTGAGGGCAGTAATTCTAGGGCCATAGTTAACTCTAAACAGATGTCCTGTAAAAGATTTTAAACCATCGCCTATGGAGAATTTTGGGTACCATAGTTTTTGCAATTGACTTGATATGTTTGGTATCCATTTACTCTAGGCAACCCCCACATTTTAGATTTTACCAAAAAGTGGTTATAATATTGTGTTTGCACAAAAATTCATTTTAGTGTATTTTTACTTGAAAATATGCGTTTGATAAACTGTGCAAATATCGTACGCATAAAAAACTGCAACACCATCTCTGCTTTCAGGAAAAAAATACTTTTTTGGTGGTGGCGGGGTTACAGTAATTTCTAACTAAAAAAGCCAATTTTAACATGTGTTGAAAGATGAAAAACTGTTCCAGTAAACAAGTGGTTAAGCTTGGGAGGGATAGGAGTTGTTCATTGGCCAAAGCCTGCTAACCCATTACCCTAGCACGGACCTGCACAAGAGCACAGGATACACAGAAAAATGTTGGTTTGCTTCTCTCAGACCAGAAACAACACGTTCCCTTTCCTAGGCACACTAGCAAAAAGCGGAGGCTTGAACGCAGTAGGAGGGGTTATGCTAGGGCTTTCTAATGTCCAATCACCTGAAGGTAGCTGTATAACCTATAGACTAGACTAAAATTCTGTGTTGTGTAATGAATGATTACGAAAATGTTACCCTTGCTTTGAGAGCAACACATATAAGTTTACTTTAGATGGGATCCTCAAATATGGGATCCTCGAAGAAGCAAAATATGGTACTGTATGAGAGAGTCCCATGGAACTGTGCAAAATACAGTAAATGACCACAAAAGAAAAAGACAACCATGAGGACACCATTTAAGCAGGCAAGTACATTTTTTGGCATGACAGACCACAAGTGGAATTGAAAGATTATCGTTTTATTTAACTATTACGAAATGCTGGCTTAGCTGCTGACCATTGCATCCCCAAATTTAGGATATGGAGGCACACTGTTATTGTATCAGCACTCGAGCAGTAAAAGAATAGACTACATGCTTTTTGTTGAGCTCTAGACATTGGCAACATGTAATTTAACTTTTTTTCCAATGTGCTATGTAAAGGTATATGTGAATGCCTTTATACTTAGCAGTGATTTGCCTGTTGAGGATGTTTTGATGGTGGAAGGAGGAAGGGATTTAACCGCTTTTGTTTACACATACACTTTTGATTTTTTTTTCTGTGAAAATTACTAAAACTTTAATAATCAGCTGATTGAGGGAGATTTAACGACTGGGACAGACAGAATCTGGTGCAGCTGTGCATGGTGACCAATCAGGTTCTAGCTTTAATTTTCAAAGCTTAAAGCGGAGCTCCGCCGAAATTTTTTTTTTAAAAGTCAGCAGCTACAAATACTGCAGCTGCTGACTTTTAAAACATGGACATTTACCTGTCCAGGGTGCCCGCGATGTCGGCACCCGAGGCCGAACCGTCTCTCGGTCCTCGGGTGCTGCCGCCTCCATCTTCGGGAAGGGAATCAGGAAGTGAAGCCGTGCGGCTTCACTTCCCGGTTCTCTACTGAGCATGCGCGAGTCGCGCAGCGCAATACGGCTGGTCCCTGCTGTCTCTGGGACCCGTGTGTTTCCCAGCAGAGAGGGGGGGGGGGGGACAGGATGTGGCGTAAATAACCGCAGATTCTGCGGCTATCTACGCCGGAAGTGGGTACAGATACCTGTAATATACAGGTATCTGCACCCCCCTCCCCCCTGAAAGGTGCCAACTGTGACACCGGAGGGGGGGGAGGAATCTGATGAGTGGAAGTTCCACTTTTGGGTGGAACTCCACTTTAACTAAACAAGCTGAAGAAAGAAGACAATTGGTTACTATGCACATTCTGTCTGCTCCAGTTTTATTAAACTTCCCTCTACTGTATTATTGTTATGTCTTTAGGTTTCTGTACAGTTTATGTCAAAGGTACACTTACCCTAATCCTCATCTGTGTAACCTGGAAGGCTGACTCAGTGCCTGAAGAAAGGATTATGCTTGCTCTGGTTTTTCCAGTTTCTGTCAGGAAGCCTTTAAGCAACAGAATACATATTTGGACAATCACAATGCTGTTAACCATCTCCTTTGAATGCACAATATACTTTGGAAATTAGTGCGATCTCATTTTTTCATCTGTCTAGGCCAAAAGGTATTATGGGCATAGGACCCCAAATGGGAATTCCATCCGTTTTTATGGTTCTTGGCTCACTTAAGGCTTCAAAACACCACCAGTGTCAAAATTGGCTAAATCATCTTTTTTTGGAACCCCAAAATTAGTGGATAACCACCTCTGGTTCTATGCTAAATGAACATTGCTTTTAATCATTTAAGGTAAATAGTCCTCATTTAGGAAACATTTAATATACACTACACCACTTTCTCTGCTTTAACTAATGAAGAAAAAAATAAAGCAAAAGACTAATGGAAATATTAGGCAGTTTTGGATTAACAAATAAAGTTAGTGACTTTAAAAGGGTAAAAATCAAACTTCAAGATAAGATTCAAAATTCCAATTCTGAAATAACAATGGGCTTCTACCACCTGTGTAAGCACTGGTTTACCAAAGTGGTAATTTTAAAACTGATCAGCAGACAGATAATTTCTTTGATTTAGATTTAAGAATAGTTTTTTAGAGCAACTTTCAAATGTAAAACGCTGCACACACCATCTCCTGTCCAAGGTTCCACCAGTAAGTTTTCTGGTCCAGATTTATCCTCCTTGCCTTTGACATCACACGCTATTAGAGTAAACTGCAGTGGTCTTCCTGGAATAACAAGGGATGTGAATTATTAACAAAGCATACATTATGACAGCAAAATAAATTGCTCACTTTTTCTGAAAACGCTAATAAATAGACTCAATTTAAGAAAAAAAATAGACCTAATATGTTTGTTTCCACCTCATTTTGACACCGGTAATAGTAAAAATATAGAACTTTTAACGTAAATTCACAAAAAAAAGTATGGACACTGTCAAAATCTACATAAAAACAGAATGCAAGGATTTGTAAATCATGCAAAATATAGGTTTCAAAAAAGCAAATTATTCACAACAGAAAACAAAGTATATGAAATGTTTAAACTGAGAAAATGTACCATTTTATGAAATAAAATAAGGTAATTTTTAAATTGATGGCAGCAATATGTCTTAAAAAGGTGGGGCAGGGCCATGTTTACCACGGTGTAGCAGCCCTTCTTGTTTTAATAACAGTCTGTAAACATTTAGGAACTGAGGAGACCAGTTGCTTGAGTTTTAGGAGAAGAATGCATTTTCAATTAGTGAAAGGTCTGGAGAGCGGGCAGACCAGTTAAGCAATCGGACCCTTCTACTTCTAAACTACATACTGCATCTGTGACAAGCATGGTTTTGCGTTGTCCTGCAAAAAAATGCAAGGCCTTCTCTGAAAAAGACATCTGGATAGGAGCATATTGCTGCTCTAAAACCTGCATATATCTTTCAGCATTGATGGTGCCTTTCCAGATGTGCAAACTTCCCATTTTGTACGCACTAATGCACCCTCCTACCATCAGAGATGGAGGCTTTTGAACTGAGCGCTAAAAGCAAGATGGAAGGTCCCTCTCCTCCTTAGCCTGGTGGACTCCATGTCTATGGTTGCCCAAAAAAAGGGCAAATTTCGATTTGTCTGACCACAGAACAGTTTTCCACTTTGCAGCAGACCATTTTAACAGAAGCTTTGACCAAGAGAAGATGGTGGCATTTCTGGATCATGTTCAGACATGTATTCTTCTTGATAGAGTTCTGACTTGCATTTTTGGATGGCACGGCGAACTGTGTTCACGGACAGTGATTTTTTTAACGTTTTCCTGAGCCCATGCAGTAGTGTCCATCACAGAATCATGCCCATTTTTAATGCTGTGCCATCTGAGGCCTCGAAGATCATAGACATCCAATATTGCGTTTCAGCTTTGTCCCTTCCGCACAGAGATTTCTCCAGAGTCTCAGAATCTTTTGGTATTATGTACTGTAGACGATGATGTATAACCCCAACTCAAAAACGGTTGAGACGCTGTGTAAAATGTACATAAAAACACAATGCAATAATTTGCAATCTCATAACCCAATATTGTATTCACAATAGAGAAATATCAAAGGTTTAAACTGACAAAATGTAATATTTTAACCACTTGCTACCCAGGCCAATTCTGACATTTTTCTCCTACAAGTACAAATCATCATTTTTTTGCTACAAAATTACATAGAACCCCCAAACATTATATATGATTTTTTAGCAAAGACCATAGAGAATACAATGGCGGCCATTGCAACTTTATTTCGCATGGTATTTGCGCAGCAATTTTTCAAACGCATTTTTTGGGGGAAAAACAGTTTTGTGCTAAAAAAAAAAAAAAAAAAAAACAGTTAAGTTAGCCTAATTTTTTTGCAGAATGGGAAAGATGAAGTTACACCGAGTAAATAGATACCCAACATGTCATGTTTTATAATAGTACATGTTCGTGGAATAGTGCCAAACTTCAGTACTTATAAATCCCTATAGAACATGCTTTATAATGTTACATGTTTTGAGTTAGAGGTCTAGGGCTAGAATTATTGCTCTTGCTCTAACATTCGCGGCGACACCTCACATGTGTGGTTTGAACACCGTTTTCATATGTGGCCGGGACTTAAGTACGCGTTCGCTTCTGCGTGCGAGCACACAGGGGCGCTTTAAGTTTTTTGGGTTTTTTTTATTGTTAATTTAACTTTTTTTTTTTTTTTGTTTGATGCTTTAAAAAAAAATGTTTTATTCCTATTACAAGGAATGTAAACATCCCTTGTAATAGAAATATGGCATGATCGGTCCTCTGTACAGTGAGATTTGGGGTCAATAAGACCCCACATCTCACCTCTAGGCTGGGACAGCTGAAATATTTAAAAAAAAAAAAAAAAAAAAAAACACGATTTCAGCTTCCCAGCCAAAACGGCGCCGTTTGAATGCAGAGGACGGGTGTGACGTCACAACATCGCGCCCGGCCTTCGAACGATCATAGAAACTCCGGCAACCATCTGGTCCGCCGGAAATCTGTAGGGTAAATATCCAGGGCCAGCGGATCCTGTCTCCAACTCAGCGTTGAAAGCGGTGAGTCGGTAGAAGCACCAGTGGGCGGCGGGAGGGGGACGTCCCCTCTCGCCGCCCGTAAGAATGATCAAACGACGGAACAGCTGCTATGATAATTCTTATGGTGTAGGGAATCGCCGCTAAAAAAGCAGATATCTGAAGCATGCCTGTAGCTGCAGTCATCATTCAGATATAACCGCACAAGTCTAGGATGTCATTTGATGACTGGTGGGCGGGAAGTGGTTAAGAAAAAAAAAAGGTAATTTTGAAATTGATGTCAGCAACACATCTCAAAGAAGTTGGGACAGGGCAACAAAAAGCTGACAAAGTAAGTGCTACCAGCAAGGAAGAGCTGGAAGAACATTTTGCAGCTAATTAGGTTAATTGGCAACAGATCAGTAACATGATTGGGCATAAAAAGAGCATCTCAGAAAGTTAGAGTGTCTCAGAATTAAAGATGGGCAAAGTTTCACCAATCTGAAAAGCTGCATCTAAAAATGTGGAACAGTTTCACAATAATGTTCCTCCAAGTAAAATAGCGTAGACTTTGCCTCATCTTTACTTTGGAGAAACTCTGGCTTTCTAAGATGCTCTTTTTATACCCAATCAGACTTCTTGCCATTTATCCTAATTAGATGCAAAACGTTCTTTCAGCTCTTCCTTATTAGTACCATCTACTTTGCCAGCTTTTTGTTGCCCTGTCCCAACTATTTTTTAGACCTTTTGCTGGCATCAATTTCAAAATTACCTTCTTTTTCTTAAAAATGGTACATTTTCAGTTTAAGCATTTGATATATTTTCTACTTTATATTGTGAATATAATATGGGTTTATGAGATTTGCAAATGATTGCATTTGGTTTCTATGTAGATTTTACACATTTTTTTTGGAATTGATTTGTATTTATTCTCACTTAGCCAAAATGTCAGTATCAATTAAGCAGAGTGCAGACATTGCCTGCTCTCAGACTCACTGGAATCCTTTAACAGCCTTTAACTTTCATGAAGCTTTTACTGCCTCTCATATATATATATATATATATATACATATATATATATATATACACATATATATATATATATATATATATAACACTGCAGTATGTAATATTCAGAAGCTAGCTCATATTGCATTGTATTAAGGAAAGCTCACAGAAAAATTAAAGTAGCAGAGCACTATGTGTACATGTATGTACAGTACAACTTAACAAAAGACCACCATGGTGAAGCATTTTGTTAAATGCGGTACCTTAGCAAGGCTCCAATAAAAAAGTAAGGAAGGTCAGAGGCGCTCAGGGGCCAAGTAGTAAGTAATGCACAAGGCAGGGGACAGGAACATGTAAAACAGAGTGCAAGGGTAGGAATACATTAATCTGTGTGCTTTAACAGCATAATAAATAAGGGTATTAGCCAGTGCATCCCAATGGGAAATACATTTAAAAGAGCTAATCTAAGTCCTGGGTGGCTTAATGCCAACATAAAAATACATATAAAAGCAAAGGAGAAAGCCTTTAAAAAATACAAAGCTGAGGGGTCATCAGCATTCCAAATTTACAAAGTATGCAATAAGAAATGTAAGAGTGCAATCAGGGTGGCTAAGATAGAACATGAAAGGCACATAGCAGAGAAGAGTAAAAAAAATCCAAAGAAATTCTTTAAATATATAAATAGTAAAGGAAGGCGGTCAGATCATATTGGCCCCATAAAGAATTATGAAGGGAATCTGGTTACAAAAGAATGGAGAGATGACGAATGTATTGAATATATTTTTCTCCTCAGTCTTCATGAGTGAAACGGGGTGCTTCAGTAACCAAAACTGCAAGTTTTATCCTCATGGCACATCACAGGAAGCACCCTCATGGCAACAGAGGATAGAATTAGAAATAGACTTAAAAAAACCTAACATTAATAAGTCACTGGGACCAGATGGCTTGCACTCGAGGGTCCTTAAAGAACTCAGTCAAGTAATTGCCAGACCATTGTTCCTAATTTTTCTACTGACTGTAATGGTACCTGCTGATTGGAGAAAAGCCAATGTAGCACCAATATTTAAAAATGGACCAAGACATATCCCTTGGAACTACAGACCAGTTAGCTTAACGTCAAACGTTTGTAAGCTCTTGGAGGGGATGAGAAGGGATTATATACAAGATTTTAGTAATGAAAACGGTATCAATAGCAGTAATCAGCATGGATTAATGAAGAATCATTCTTGCTAAACCAATCTATTAACCTTCTATGAGGAGGTGAGCAGCCATCTAGATAAAGGAAGGCCTGTAGAAGTGGTGTATCTGGATTTTGCAAAGGCGTTTGATACAATTCCCCATAAACGTTTACTGTACAAAATAAGGTCTGTAAGCATGGGCCAAAGGGTGAGTACATGGATTTAAAACTGGCTGTGGGGACGAGTTTAGTAGTAGTAGTAATAAATGGGGAGTACTCGGAATGGTCCAGTGTGAAAAGTGGGGCCCCCCAGGGTTCTGTCCTGGGACCAACCCTATTTAATTTATTCATAAACAACCTGGAGGATGGGATAAACAGCTCAATCTTGGCATTTGCAGACGATACCAAGCTAAGCAGGGCAATAATTTATTCGCAGGATGTGGAAACCTTGCAAGAAGATCTGAACAAATGAATGGGGTAGGCAACTACACGGCAAATGAGGTTTAAGGTAGAAAAATGTAAAATTATGCATATGGGAGGCAAAAATATGAATGCAATCTAAATCTAAATGCAATTAGGGGAGAACCTCTGGGACAATCTAGGATGGAAAAGGACCTGGGGGTCCTAGTAGATGACAGGCTCAGAAATGGCATGTAAGCAAAGCCAACAGAATATTGACATGCATTAAAAAGGGAATTAACTCCAGAGATAAAACAATAATTCTCCCACACAAGACTTTGGTCTGGCCAGTTCTGGGCACCAGTCCTTGGGAAAGATGTGCTGGAACTGGAGAGTTCAGAAAAGGGCAACAAAGCTAATAAAGGGACTGGAGGACCTTAGTTATGAGGAAAGATAAACGAGCATTGAACGCTCTCTCTCTCTGGAGAGGAGACGCTTGAGAGGGGCTATGATTTCAATGTACAAATACCGTACTGGTGACCCCACATTAGGGATAAAACTTTTCAGCGAAAGGGAAATTAAAAAGATGTGCGGCCTTTTACTAAAATTAGAAGAGAAGCGCTTTAACGTTAAACTGCGTAGAGGGTTCTTTACTGTAAAGGCCCATACACACGATCGGACTTTTTGACAACAAACATGCAAATTAGCTGTCTTAAGGCAACATCCGACCGTGTGTATGCTCCATCGGACAAACTTTTTCCTTTTTCATCTGACAAATGTTGGCTGTGCAAACAGACAAACTTGGTGGCAACAAAAGTCTGACGTTGTCAAGGCCGATCGTGTGTACACAAAACCATCGGACTTTAATACAAAGTACAAACACGCATGCTCAGAACCAATGCAAAAGATCAGACAACAATACAGAAGTTGACAAAAGGGTGGCGCCAGAGAATTGAACGTCCTCTTTTGAAGTGTCGTCAGTACGTTGAAACATCACTACGTTCGTGTTTGTTGATTAAAAGGTCCTGCCGTGTGTATGCTTAAATTCAGGGCCAACGCCCTTTGTACAGAAATCCACGGGAAAGTTTGTATAAAGTCCGATCGTGTGTATGAGGCTTTAGAGGGGTAAGAATGTGGAATTCTCTTCCAGAAGCAGTGGTTTCAGCAGGAAGCATAGATGATTTAAAAAAAAACTATTAGATAGGCAACTAAACAACCACAACATACAGGGATATACAATGTAATACTGACATAAAAGCACACACAGGTTGGACTTGATGGCCTTGTGCCTTTTTTCAACCTCACCAACTTTGTAACTATGTACTACTACTGACATTTGAACTTTGTGTTAAAGGTCAGTCTTACGTAACTAAAAGGCCAGTAATGAGTAAGAGCACAGAGGTCAAAAGTGACAGAGTGCAGGGGACAGCAATACGCAACACAGAGTGCAAGGGTCAGGAATAATAAACCGAGCTCAGAAGTCAATAGTAAGGAACACAGAGTGCAGGGGTCAGGAATAAATAACCAAAGAGCAGGGAACAGTAATAAGTAACACACACTGCAGAGGTCATGAATAAGTAATGCAGAGTTCAGTAGCAACTAACTCAGGTCAGTAGTAGGTAACACAGAGTCCTTCTACCAAGGATGTCTCTCTCTCAGTGATTCCTCTGGCACAGGAAGAGCAGCCCTGATGGAGAAAGCATATGAAAAAGGCACCTCGCACTCCACTAGAAATGCCTGCGTTAGTTGGCTTTGTGCTGTTAGCCTGCAGGGATCCTGTGCCCAGTGAGTATACAGTGCACTTTAAGACTACTGAAGGTTTACCAAACCCCAAAGTTCATTACAGGAGTTGATTGTAGTAAAGTCTTATGGCATATAAGTGAAGGGCACCAATAAATAATGTAAAAATGATATAAAATTTAGCCTGCCTAAAGCCCAGAGGAGATGCATATGAAGCACACATGTGACAGCATGAACACTTGTAATGCACATGCTACTCTAAATAGGTATGAATAAACACAGCTTAAAAAAAAATAAAATAAAAAAAAAATTAACATTACCATATTTATAGAGAAGATTAATTCTAACAGATTCCATTGAATCTATAAGGGAGGCAGCTTTGTACTGTAAATCCAAATGTTCCATAATTGTACAAAGAGAGGTGATCACTTTAGCAATGCTCCCTCTGGCCAAAGCAAATGCCAAGAGATCCAAATCTACCGCTGGTGTGGGGCAGCAGCTGCAAAAGAAAAGCAAAATGCCATAAGTTTGAAAATAAACTTTTGTTCTCAAAGTGATGTTAGTCAAAAGTCAGTTACCTTGCAGTCCTCATAAGAAAGCCATTCACCTCTTCCAAAATATTCGGTGATAAAAAATTCGGAAATTCGGCAGTTCCTTGCGTTAAAGAGAGAGGCATCATGTGTTGTAAAGCCTTCCTAAAGAATAAATAAAACAATAAAAATTTTGAAGAAGAAACACTCACAAACCACTTACATTTTTAAGTCACAAAGCATCCAAAAAGACTAGCACATTTAAGAAGTTAAAATGTTTTTTTAAATCCCTCAGGGATCCAGTGAACATAGCACATGCCCAATAAAATCTGTGCACGGGTTGTCAAGCTACGTAGTCACATAGCTTGCCCTCCAACCACACAAAAGCAAGGAGAAAGACTTCTAAATGACAGTTTACAAAGGAGGTGGTGGTTGTACAGACACAGAGCACATGCAGCACACACAGCCCATGCCTCCTCTCCACATCTGCAGTCTTTGCCGTTTAACCTTATGCCTCTTTTGCTCCCTTTGTATTGTTAAAAAATACTTCACTCACACAGCTTGTGCTGTGAATGGCAGTGTCAGGAAAGCAGCACTGTCCTACACAAAAACACAAGCCAACAGTAACACAAGATGGCAACTAGTCTCCTTCAGTAGCTGCCGGCTTATATTGCTCTCTGAGTTTTACAGAATAGTGCTGCTTTTCAGCCAACGTCATTCACAACACAGGCCACCAGCTAGTTTGGCGAAGACGACTAAAGTAATAGCTCGTGTTGTGAATGATGGCAGCTGGAATAACTTTAGGCCATAAGCTTATTTTGGGGAAAACATTAAAAGGAGAAGTCAAGACTAAGCTCGTTTGGCTGGGCTTCTCCTATGGATCACAGGAGCGCAATTCGTTTTGCACTCATGTGACCCTTTTCAGCAGAGAGTGGTCTGAAGTCCGCTCTCTGCTGACATCACGGAAATCAGTCTAGGCAATGCATCATCACTGACACCTGTCTCAGCGAGACGCTGAGAACCCGAGACGGCCGCTCCCATCCCCAACTCAACGCTCTAGTAAGCATGGAGGAGCAGAGCGGAGAGCTGCTGATTGACAAGTCAGCAGCTCTCTGCTCGGGGAGCTGTGAGAAGCGAGCCAGCGGCAACGTTCAATCGCTCAGTTCTCAGTGTAGATGCGCCGGGAGACAGATGCAGCATCGGACCGATACTGCATTAACCTGAGTAAAACCCCAAACCCATACTTCTCTTTTAACAATCTGACAAGGTTAATAACCTGGATGTTTGCAGATTATTGAGGATACAAAATAAGGTAGTACTGAGTATTACCAGGGAGGCTGACTTTTTAGGCTAAGAAACAGTGGAGAAGATATAGCAGTATAAAAAATATAAATTTATTGAAAAATACAGCTGTCATTTTGTTTTTTAGATATTTGTAACATAAAGCATCTGATTATTGTGCTGTGAGCCCTTGTATGTCTACGAGTTTCGCCGTTAGGCTTCCTCAGGACACGGCCAAGGTTCACAGATGAGACAGAGAAGCAAATATGTCTCTATCTAAAATGAGATATAATAACATTAGACACACACAACTAACACATAAACAAACTGTTAACGATAAAAATCATGCGCTAAACAACTGCGAGCATAGGAAAGACCAAGCCGGTACCTTAAATTGAAATGCAAAAACATGCAAATCACGGTAGGATGAGAAAGTTCAATCAGCAGTTAGAAAGCTGAAATTAAAGCAAATGCAACCAGCGTCAGCAACGAGAATATGCATTTAGGCAGAGAAAACTTTGTAGGTTTGTTAGAGAATCAGACTTACTATATTGGATATAGCTAAATATCTCAGCAGGGGCATGTAGATAGTGTTACTAATTATGGGAACAGCCATTAGAGGGAGGAAGGCCAACACCGGATGCACCAATTAGATCCAGGATTTAGTATCAGCAATGCTGAAGGCTCAATATAATCCCATCGCCGCATTATGCTATGCTATCTACATGCCCCTTCTGAGATATTTAGCTATATCCAATATAGTAAGTCTGATTCTCTAACTTACAAAGTTTTCTCTGCCTAAATGCATATTCTCGTTGCTGACACTGGTTGCATTTGCTTTAATTTCAGCTTTCTAACTGCTGATTGAACTTTCTCATCCTACCGTGATTTGCATGTTTTTGCATTTCAATTTAAGGTACCGGCTTGGTCTTTCCTATGCTCGCAGTTGTTTAGCGCATGATTTTTATCGTTAACAGTTTGTCTATGTGTTATTTGTGTGTCTAATGATATTATATCTCATTTTAGATAGAGAAACATATTTCCTTCTCTGTCTCATCTGTGAACCTTGGCTGTGTCCTGAGGAAGCCTAACAGCGAAACGTGTAGACATACAAGGGCTCACTGCACAATAATCACAGATGCTTTATGTTACAACTGTCATTTTGTTTTTTAGATATTTGTATTTTTCAATAAATTTATATTTTTTATACTGCTATATCTTCTCCACTGTTTCTTAGCCTAAAAAGTCCGCCTCCCTGGTAATACTCAGTACTACCTTATTTTGCATCCTCAGTGTTTTATGGACGTGGCTTATCTTTGGTGCACTTTCCTCCCCTTGTTTTGTTTGCAGATTATTCTTCTTTAATGCATCATGTTAACAGAGGATCAGATACTTTTCTTTTGCATGTGGCACTTACAAATTGTCCTACCCCCAGCCTGTGATTGGACAGTGAAAGGAGAAGCAGCAGACTTATCCCTACTAGAACATATATGTTGCAACACAATTGACTGGTTCATTGTGCTGCTTCTCCCTCTCCCAGTCCGAGCTCACTGTGGTGCATCAACATGTGTTGTGGCTTGCTGCAAATCACATGCACTGCCTTAGTGCATGGAGTGCCATTCAAATTAAGGGCACTGCAAATGTACAGCTCTGGATCAACCATCTACTATTCAACTTGTGTTGTGAAACAAGTGGTTCACAAATCATGATACACGCCAACTTAAAGGTTACAGTCAAAAGTATTGCTTTCAGTCATAATACAATATCCTCATAGGGAACTCTCAAAACGTTGACCCATGCATATTAACAATGAGAATGGACCAGGGAAAAACTACATGGGCAGGTCCCCCAACCACCACCCCCACCTTCCCCAAGGGGAAAGCAACAGAATCATTTTGAATTCAGCTAGACCCACATAAACTCCCCTCTTCAGAGATGAAGTCCATCTCTGATCAATTCAAAAGTTGCTAGTCCAGGGATATTGAGACATTGTCCCCAGATTAATGTAGATATTCTTCTCCAAGAATTATATATTCACTTAATCCATTGCATATTAGAATGCATGTAGTGTAACTACTTGAATCTGACTTGTAATCACAGTCTCTTGCAGCCCACAATACAACATACCTTGAACTGGGGGAGGGAGAAGCAACACATGTAAGCAGTCAGTTGTGTTTCTAACAGTGATCACGCTGACAGCATTCTTTCACTGTCCAGGAACAGTCTGGGTGAGGGACAAAACCTTTAGTGTTACCCAATTGCGGCAGAGAAATAACAGGCCTAGTGTCATGCCTATGGCACAGCAGTGCAGATCTCAGGACTGGATGGACAGGAATTCAAATTTTAGAACACACGAGACAGATCCCAAATATGCATCTCACCTATCTGTTTAAATGGAGGACAACTTTAAAGGGCTTGTTCACACTGGCTTTGCTCTCTAAAGAGCCATCCATGTCCGGTCGCTCTTCAGGCATCATTTGACAGGCAGTGAGAAAGCATTGTAATACCTCCTCAGTGCATGCTTTAACCCCTTGAACCCTGCACTAGCGCACCGGGGTTGCAAGGCGCTTGCAGAGTCGTCCCATTCACCTGAATGGGTTGCATTTAGTGGGCACCATGTCCACCAAATGTGATAGGGTATAACTCCTGACACGGCCATGAAGCAAACCATAACCCCTGTCAACTACATCTGCAGCTGAAGGGGGAAGCAGTGCTTTTACAGCAAGGGGACTGCAGGGTTTTACTGTCCCCCAACCCTAGTGTACAAAGCTACATGATCTGACTAAAAACAGTTCACCCTCAAAAAGGAACACATTATAAAAAATAAAAAAAAGTGATGCAGGACAACTAAATCTACTGTAATCTCCTTGTTGTCGCTCACATACAGCAAGACTGATGTAGAACTAAAATCTCTGTACTAAAATGTTTGACATGGCCACCAGATTCTATTCTGAAAGTTTAAGGGTTCACTCAAACCAGATGCGGTAGGACGGCATTGGGAGGATATGCCAGTGCAGTCCCACTGCATGACAAGGCACAGGCCTGGTTCACACCACTGTGTTACAGTGGTGTGTGGGTGGTATGCGCTGAAAGAAAACATACTGCACAAAGCACTTTTTTTCAGTGCAGCACAGTGTGAGGCAAACCACTGCCTTGCACCACACGGTGGCCAATTAAACTTAATGAAACGTTTGCTAAATTTTAATAAAGCTCTCTTTAAAAAATAAAAGCTAACCGTGCGATGTGCCGAAAAAAGCGGATCAGCACTGTGGTGATACCGCTGAATCGCACACTAGCCGCTGCATTGAGAAAGTGCGACAGCACTCAGCAGATTCACCGCTCAGTTCCACAGTATTAACCCCTCCCACGGTAAGAAAGGTGGTGTTCAGTAACATATGTAAAAGAGGTAGCTTTCAGGTGCTCGGTCAGACCAGCCCTATTGAATGAGTCTGCAGAGACAGCGCAAGCACTGAGACAATGTGGACCTGAAAAGCTCTTCACAGCTGACGTATCAGAACAAAGTCTGAAAAGCAGGGCCGGTACAAGGGGTGGGCGAGAGGGGCGGGTGCCCTGGGCGGAGTGTGAGAGGGGGCGGATTTCTCCCCCTCCCTCTGCTCGCTGACCGAGCATAATATGAGAGCCGCTCTGACCGATCTGCTCCCTTCCCCTCATTGGCAGGGAGGAGAGCGACTTCAGAGGGATTGAACCAGCAGGGGGAGGGGCGGACAAGCCTCCCATTACTTTGGTAACTGTGAAGAAACAGACTGATTTCTCCCGTCCATAGGATAGGAGAATCAGTCTGTAAATACTGAGACTGGTGGCTGCAGCTCTGTAGTGTCTGTGACACTTACACAGCCCAGCGAACCATCACCTCCCCCCCTCACTGACGGGAGATCAGTGAGGAATACAGCTCCTCCCACCTCTGCTCCTCCAGTGACTTCCCGCCCCGCCCACACTATCCCCGACGTGCAGATGTATCTGAAGAGAAGGGATGTGTGGGCGGGAGATATGAAAAGCTGCAGAATCCTGTGTGCCAAAGATGCCTGATCTTCCAGCCTGGACCTGGGTGAGTCATGTGCACACTGCAGTACACAGTGATCACTGAACTGTCCTTATCTCCATCCCCCATCTGTCCCCCTCCCCCCCTCATGTTCTTTCAAGATATTCACTAACTTTCACTTTCAGTTAGACATTAGATGGTACACATTTCTTTCCAATAACCACAGATTGCAGGAAAGAAATTGACATGATTCCCCTGTCAGCTCAGTCAGTGCTGACAGGGGAATCCCTTCTGCTGAGCAATTGTATTGTCCCCACAAACAGTGATTATCACTAGCAGATATTGCAACCGCTAGTGATAAAATAAGAGAATCCGGCAGGCTGGTTGTACCCAATTTGATCGACTGACTTGGTACATTCAGCCTGTCCATTAATGGTTCTAATCTCAGCCAGTTCTCACTGAAACAGCCGAGATTTAACCACTTGCTTACCGGGCTCCTATCCAGACTAATTCTCAGCTTTCAGCGCTGAAGCACTTTGAATGACAATTACGTGGTTATACAACACTGTACCCAAATGACATTTTTATCATTTTTTCCCCACAAATAGAGCTTTCTTTTGGTGGTATTTGATCACCTCTGCGGTTTTTATTTATTGTTAAAAAAAAATGTAAAAAGACCGAATTTAAAAAAAAAAAAAAAAAAAAAAAAAAAAGTTATTATATTTTGTTATAAAATTTTAAAACAGGTAATTTTTCTCCTTCATTGATGTACGCTGATGAGGCGGCACTGATGGGTGGCAATAATGGGCACTGATCAGTTACACTGATAGGCAGCACTGCTAGGTAGGTGGCAATGGCAGGTGGCACAGATGAGGCATAATTGCCTCTTCCTCTTCGGGACCAATGTCCCTTGCAGATGAGCCGGTGATCAGCTTTTTTTTCTCCTCGCGCTGTCAGCGTGTTGAGAAAAAAAAAACGATCACAGAGCTTTTGTTTTGATCATGTGATCAGCTGTCATTGGCTGACAGCTGATCACATTGTAAGGGGATCGGGACTCAGTGACTCGGTGATCACAGTGCGCACAGGGCACGTGCACTCCCGGAAATTCAGGTCTGCGCTGTGGCCGTCATTTAGCTATAGCGTGGATGTCAAGAGGTTAAACTATCTTAGTCTTCGCTCTTGGGCTGCCCATACATTGATCACTTTTTTCATTCAACTATTAGGTTGAATGAAAAAAAAAAAAGAATGTTCCAATTCCCCCATCTACACATTCCAGGTGGAAGGGGGAATCCTCCCACTGTGGACCAGTGGTGGAATCCATTGTGGCGGTGTATAGAGCCAGAATTGTGTCAATGTCCCAATATTTATGGACCTGACCGTACATATAATTAAAAGGTGTGAGTGAACTCTGTTTCTATCGCATTAAACCTAATTGAATTTGTATTGTTTTAAGTATATCCTTGTTTTGAAATGACATTGATTCTTTCTTAAAAATGGGGGGGGGGGGGGGCGCAGTTTGCCATCTCTGCCCTGGGCACCAAATGGCCTTGTCCCAGCACTGCTGAAAAGTACCACACACAGAACCCAGTGCCTGAAGGTCCCATCCAAATAATCCCTGCAGATTTCAATCTAGCGAGATCGAAACATCATTCCAAAAAACAGGCAGAGGTCTATCACACTGGATAGCTGCAATCAGAGAGATGAGTTCTAGCAGCGATGAAGAAAAGCTCATCCACTGAAAAAAAAAAAAAAAGAAAAAACCTGAAGAGTAACAAAAAAAAGTGCTAGAAAAAAATAGGTTAGTCTTTAAAGTATCACTAAAAGCAAAACTTTTTTTTTAAAGTTTGGATAGAGTGGAGAGGGATTAGACCACCTATTAGGTTTTAATTGCTGTCTGTGTCCCAGTTAGGCCTTATGTACGCTGCTGCTGGTAAACGGACATTTAGGAGCAGTTGGGCATTTTTTTCAGCTGCCCCTGAACTCTCCTCTATGTTATCTTATAAGTACATGTACACAGGGTCATTTATAGATGTTTCTAGGCAGTTGAGTTTAGAAGCCTTTTTTTGGAACGCAAAAAAATCGGTTCAGGATAGATGTTCAGAGGCATTTGAAATGCCAAATGCCTGTAACAGCCTGTAAATGCTGCTAAATGCGGTCACTCACATTTAGCAGTGCTTCGATAACAGACGTTTTTCATTTTAACAAAAAATATTTTTAAAAAATGCTTCTAGACGGAAACGCGGAATGTAAACGCAGCTAAACAGACGTTTTTAGATGCCGGTTTTTTAGCTGTCAAGTTAAATCGTTCAGGAGACTTAGGGAGATTCACCCTATTTGTCCTGTTTGACATTATCATTGAAAGTAAGAGGATAAATCTTCCAATGGGGATACAAGTTCTAGTGACCTGGGGGATCCCAAGGGATCCCTTTAATTTGCAGGGCTTTCCTCTCAATTCGTAAAGGTAAATCTTCCCAATGGGAAACAAATGGCAAAAAAAAGATTGAGAGGGATTATAACCCTCCCTTACTCTATCCAAAATGAAAAAAAAAAAAAGTTTTGCCTGTAGTTCTACTTTAATGCAGGAGAGCAGAAGAAAATATGTCCACCATCCTTGGACATTAGAAAAAATATTGAGGCATGTTGGTAGATGCTGTTATCCTGGGCTTACCTACAGTTTTTTTTTTTAGTTTGCCAATGTCCAATCCTCTTGTAGGAGTTAGTATAACCCAAAAGGTTAAAAACTGTGAGAAATTCAGAGCATAAGCTTAAGGAAGCAAACTCCTAGTAACTCACTAGGTACCCTCTGATTTCTGCTTCCAGTGGATTACAAGAAACTTAAAAAGAAATGTATGGTGGTTGTGTACATATTTACTTTACTACAGACAGGACTACATTTTTTTCCAGTAAACCCCAAAAATGTGGTAAAAAAAAGGAATTTGCAGTGTGATATTTTCAATTTTTTAAAGCAGCCAACATGTGTCTCTCTTGGCTCCCATTTATGTGCTTTACTTTTTGTTCTTATCCCACCTGCTGTAAAAACCCAGTTGTTTATAGACATCATTAGCACGTACTAAAATGTACACACAAAATAAGAGTCAGAACAGCAACTGATATTTATCAGATGGCTGTCTGAGGTGTCAATGAGACAGTGCTCTGCAGTCCTTAGCATGCTGGAGTGCCAAACTGCACAACAAGCGAGTAAGAGCAGACACTTGCCAACTATTAACCTGTTTACATGTCCCACAGATTTAGTTTATGCAGGGAAACATTATATTCTTAAAGGTCCTTCAACTGTGACCACTAAATAAAACATTCAAAAATCCATATGTTAACATACAAATGAAGTCTCATAAAACGGTATAAAAGATTACCCGCTGGTGGCCACTCTCCCTGCAGAAGAGTCCCTCAACTCACCAATTACAGGGGAGGAGATTTGAGACTTTAAAACTTCTTCCAAACGGTAAGGCTCCAGGGCCCTGCCGGCCTGCCGTATGAATACTATAAGGCTTTCCTACCCAACCTACTCCCATACTTGACCCGTTTATTTAATGGATTTCTGAATAAAGACGACATCCTAAGAGATATGCAAGCTTCTCATTTGACATTAATACCCAAACCTGATAAGGATCACACACTCTGTGGGAACTATAGACCCATTGCTCTCTTGAATTCAGACTTAAAGCGGGGTTCCACCCAAATTTTGAACAATATCTGTATGTATTCTCTTCCTTGCCTAGATGCTGACATGCCGTTTAAAAAAATTTAAATCGCCTTAATTACCTTTTATTTTTCTATTCTTCTTTGCACTTCCTGGTTCTCCTCCCGTGGGAATAGGCGTGTTTCTAGCCTCTCCCAGACTCCGCACAGAATCCTGGGAGCTAGTCTCAGGCTTCCCAGGATGCCACTGAACATGTGCGGGAACGAGCGGTGAATGCTGGGAGCACAGCATTCACCGCATCCAGGAAATAAATGCTTGTGGGCTTCAAATGCCCACAATGAAGATGGGCATTTGAAACCGCCTGCAGTGAATAATATAAGTTATTCTTTCCGAAGAAATCTGACACAGGCGGACATATTACACACAATATGTGAGTATGTAATGCTAAGAAGAAAAGTTTGTGAATGAACTCAAAAAAAAAAAAAATACGATAGATAGGTGGACCCCCGCTTCAAAGATCTTTACGAAACTGCTTTCCCTTCGTCTGAACCTGGTTTCGTCCCGAGTCGTCAGGCAGGGGACAACACCATGAGAGTCATCAATATAATTGACATTGTTAACAGACAAAAGGCGGAGGCGCTCCTGCTGAGTTTAGATGCTGAAAAAGCCTTTGATAGGCTCAGCTGGCCGTTTCTGTTCCTGACCCTTGAGCACCTGGGCTTCAGGGGGCCGTTTCTTCGGGCGATCAGACACCTCTATGCAACCCCAACTGCATCCATTAAAACACCCTTTGCGGCGCCCCCCCCTTTTCCCATCTCGAATGGGACCAGGCAGGGATGTCCGCTCTCTCCTTTGCTTTTCGCCCTGTGCATCGAACCCCTGGCAGCCTAGATCAGACAAGATCCCAACGTTAGTGGGATAATGGTTAGAGGACACGAATTTAAAGTCTCACTTTTCACAGACGATCTACTCCTGACCTTGACACGACCACGTACGACTCTCCCTAATCTCCATAGGCTCCTGGAGGAATTTGGATCCCTGTCGGGCTACAAAACAAATGCCGCCAAATCGGAAGCCCTGCCGATCAATATATCCCCTTCAGAGATACGCCATCTCTCTGACAATTTCCCCTACGCTTGGAGGACACACGCCATTAAGTACCTCGGAGTACACCTCACCCCCCGATACAAATCCCTATGTGACGCAAATTTTAGACCCCTATTTGCGCAGATCAGGTCTCTACTGTCTAAATGGAGACACTATCCAATATCTTGGTTCGGACGTATCGCCTCGATCAAAATGACCATATTGCCTAAAATACTCTATTGCTTTATGACCCTCCCAGTTCCCATCCCACTAATACAACTTAGGAAACTCCAGACTGACCTCTTAAATTTTACATGGAACTATAAAACGGCACCGTGTTGCCCGCTCGATACTCTATGCCTCCAGGAATGAAGGTGGTCTGGCCTTCCCAAATCTCATTCGCCATTACTATGCTACTCAGTTGAGAGCAATTGCATCCTGGGTCACCCTCCCGGCCTATAATAGATGGACCCAAAAAGATAAATTATGGATAGCCCCTGTACACCCGAACAACTTACTGTGGAACACGAATGCCAAGGTCCCCTCCACCCCTCTCCTACATACCATGAATCTACTGCGGTCCATTTGGATACAACTGAACCGTGTTAAATCCCTCCACTCTGAGGCCTCCTTAGTTACAGCCTCTCTCTATAATCCTAAATTACCCAATAGTTTAACCCATCAGATGATCTATCCCTGGTTACAGAAAAATCTTTTTCACTTTGGACATCTAGTAAACCCAGTAACCAGGGTATTGTTACCCTTTGACCAACTTAGAGCCAAGCACGACCTTCCTAGTACTGCTCTTTGGGTACCTTCAGATACGGCATTATGCCCTCACTATCGCCCCGACACTACAGGTCTCCATGCTTTCCCCATTCGAGAGTGTGGTCCTTTTAGGACCCTCACAGAGAGGTCTGACCTCGGATATCTACAAAATTTTAAACTCTAGTGACAGACTCTCCTTGCGAAAACATAGCTACATGCACAAGTGGGAAGAAAACCTCAAGGATGAACTCTCCTCTGCACAATGGAGAGCTGTATGGTCCTGTGCAGCCAAAAGTTCTATGTGTACTCTTTACAAAGAGAACACTTTAATACCCCCTTTTTTTCCGCTCCCCGGGGCCCACGTCCACATGGGATCCTCGAGGGACGAGCCTGAATGGTTGGAAACACTCTCCTACATACTTTTTCTCCTCTCTTTTCTCCTCTTTTACTAACCCCCCTTCCCCCTCTTTGTTTAAGAGAAACAATCTATGCATTTGCAGAAACATTGTCTTCCTCAGGGTATGTTTAATTGATGTTTGGGACCTGCATACAGGTCTATAGGTACTATCACTGTGTTGGGCACACGCTCTCTTAGAGCTGAGCCTCAACCCTGGTCGATCAACTAAGCCTAATGTCTGATATTTGCAGGATGCACTCACGCAACCTTTGGATGACTGCTGATGCTTTCTTATTCCCCACCCCTCACCCCTTCTGTGTTTGTTTTATCCCACTATCCCCCTTTGTCTTTGTGTTTTTGAGCCTCGTATTTTTGCTTTGTAACTTTTAAACCTTAATAAAAATTGTCAATTAAAAAATAAAAAAAAAAAAAAAAAAAAAAAAAAAAAGATTACCCACTGGTCTGTCGATTCATCTGTAAATAACCTTCTCCAATATAGAAAATAAACGGTAGCTTCCATAAAAAAGCACTTCATATATTTACACACACATACAGTTTTGCTCATAAGTTTACATACCCTGGCAGAATTTATGATTTCTTGGCCATTTTTCAGAGAAAGTGAATAACACAAAACCTTTTCTTTCACTCGTGGTTAGTGTTTAGCTGAAGCCATTTATTATCAATCAACTGTGTTTACTCTTTTAAATCATAATCACGACAGAAACTACCCAAATGACCCTGATCAAAAGTTTGCATACCCTGGTGATTTTGGCCTGATAACACGCACACAAGTTGACACAAAGGGGTTTGAATGGCTATTAAAAGGTAACCATCCTCACCTGTGATCTGTTTACTTGTAATTAGAGTGTGTGTACAAAAGGAGATGTGAGGGTGGAAATGTGGCGGCAGTTGCTGCTAGTGCCTATTCACATATGCACCCCCATTGATTGAAAATTGGGACTATTGCGGTACTCGATAATGATATTGCAGTTACAAAATTCTAAAAAAATATATAAATTTTAATTGAAAATATCAAATTACAACACAAAATAATTACATACAATCATAAAAACAAATACCACACTGAATACAGCGAGGGAAACCCGCAGAGTTTTTACAGGGAATATGTGTGGCGTTTTTATCTCGACCGGTTTCGCGGCTGGAACCGCTTCTTCAGGAGAAACAAATTCTGAAGAAGCGGTTCCAGCCGCGAAACCGGTCGAGATAAAAACTCCACACATATTCCCTGTAAAAACTCTGCGGGTTTCCCTCGCTGTATTCAGTGTGGTATTTGTTTTTATGATTGTATGTAATTATTTTGTGTTGTAATTTGATATTTTCAATTAAAATTTATATTTTTTTTAGACTTTTGTAACTGCAATATCATTATCGAGTACCGCAAATAGTCCCAATTTTCAATCAATGGGGGTGCATATATGAATAGGCACTAGCAGCAACTGCCTCCACATTTCCACCCTCACATCTCCTACTATACAACCCCGGGATGATGGTACTTATACTAGCCTTTTATTGATCTGTAACTGAGGCCTTACCATTCTCTCTGTGTGTACAAAAGGCCAGTGAGTTTCTGTACTCCTGACATACCCTTGCATCTTTCATCCAGTGCTGCACTGACGTTTCTGGATTCTGAGTCATGGGAAAAGCAAAAGCATTGTCAAAGGATCTGCGGGAAAAAGTAGTTGAACTGAATAAAAAAGGAAAGGGATATAAAAATATATCCAAGGTATTGAGAATGCCAATCAGCAGTGTTCAAACTCTAATCAAAAAGTGGAAAATGTGGGGTTCTGTTGAAACCAAACCACGGTCAGGTAGATCAACTAAAATTTCAGCCACAACTGCCAGGAAAATTGTTCGGGATGCAAAGTAAAACCCACAAATAACTTCAGGTGAAATACAGGACTCTCTGAAAACATGTGCTGTGGCTGTTTCAAGATGCACAATAAGGAGGCACTTGAAGAAAGATGGGCTGCATGGTCGAGTCGCTAGATGAAAGCCATTACTATGCAAATGCCACAAAGTATCCCACTTACAATATGCCAAACAGCACAGAGACAAGCCTGAAACCTTCTGGCACAAAGTAATTTGGAGTGATGAGACCAAAATTGAGCTTTCTGGCCACAACCATAAACACTACATTTGGAGAGGAGTCAACAAGGCCTATCATGAAAAGTACACCATTCCTACTGTAAAACACGTAGGTGGATCGCTGATGTTTTGGGGATGTGTGAGCAACAAAGGCGCAGGAAATTTGGTCAAAATTGATGGCAAGATGAATGCAGTATGTTATCAAAAAATACTGGAGGAACATTTACATGCATTAGCCAGGAAGTTGTGCATGGGACATACTTGGACATTCAAACATGACAATGATCCAAAACACAAGGCCAAGTCGACCTGTTATTGACTACGGTAGAATAAAGTGAAGGTTCTGGAGTGGCCATCTCAGTCTCCTGACCTCAATATCATTGAGCCACTCTGGGGAGATCTTAAAACATGCAGTTCATGCAAGACAGCCTAAGAATTTACAGGAACTGGAGGCTTTTGGCCAAGAGGAATGGGCAGCTTTACCATCTGACAAGATAAAGACACTCATCCACAAATACCACAAAAGACTTCAAGCTGTCATTGACGTTAAAGGGGGCAATACACGGTATTAAAAACTGGGGTGTGTAAACTTTTTATCAGGGTCATATGGGTAGTTTCTGTTGTCATTATTATTTAAAAAGAGTAAACAGAGTTGATTGACAATAAATGGCTTCATCCAAACACTAACCATGAGTGTAAAAAAGTTTGTGTTATTCATATTCTCTGAAAAATGCCCAAGAAATCATAATTTCTGCCAGGGTATGTAAACTTATGAGCACAAATGTGTGTGTATATACCCACACACACACAGGGCTTTTTTTCCCCTCAGAGAATAGGTGCAGGAACTCTCCCTACCCGGCCAACTCTGCACCCTCAACCCCGGTGTTCCTCGAAGACGTAAAGCAGTGCCAAAACATCTGCACATGCACATTAGGCACAGAGTACTGCTCCCCGTATTGCATAATACACAGGGCTCAAGAGTGCATACTGTGCAGTTTTGAGGTATTTGTATCACACAGCGCAATGCAAAATATAAGTACAATGAGCAGTACTTAGATATCCCCTCCCAAAGTAACCATCTATTGCTTACCTCTGTACCCCTGGCCACAGCTCCCCCTTTCTCCCGCCGTCCACAGCTCCCCCCTTTCTCCCGCCGTCCACAGCTCCCCCCTTTCTCCCGCCGTCCACAGCTCCCCCCTTTCTCCCGCCGTCCACAGCTCCCCCCTTTCTCCCGCCGTCCACAGCTCCCCCCTTTCTCCCGCAGTCCACAGCTCCCCCCTTTCTCCCACAGTCCACAGCTCCCCCCTTTCTCCCGCAGTCCACAGCTCCCCCCTTTCTCCCGCAGTCCACAGCTCCCCCCTTTCTCCCGCAGTCCACAGCTCCCCCCTTTCTCCCGCAGTCCACAGCTCCCCCCTTTCTCCCGCAGTCCACAGCTCCCCCCTTTCTCCCGCAGTCCACAGCTCCCCCCTTTCTCCCGCAGTCCACAGCTCCCCCCTTTCTCCCGCAGTCCACAGCTCCCCCCTTTCTCCCGCAGTCCACAGCTCCCCCCTTTCTCTCGCAGTCCAC